>NW_010324021.1:188804-189670 GCF_000700745.2 Antrostomus carolinensis
AGAATTTTTCTGTGAACAGTGGTATGCCTTGCTTACTTCCAACATGACTCAGTCCACTCTAAGAAATGTAGTTCACTCTATTTTTTAGCTGCTTTAAAAAATTCCTACCTTGAGAAACCACAGTTGTTTATCACTTTATCAGAAGTCAGGTGTTGGTTTTTACTGCACAGAGCTGTTTGTTAGATAGAAATATGAAGTTTTTATTTTGTACAAGGGTGTTTCTTCTATAATGGCTGAGGTTGTTTTTGAAAGTTCAGAGTGTGGTGGTTTCACCCAGAGGTAAGACCATGTGGTACTACACTCACTCCCCCACCTGGTGAGATGGGAAGGAAACCAGACTAGGGGCACAGATGAGGATGAAGGACAGGGACAGCTCACTCACCAGTTGTGAGTTGTATAGTTGTGGGCAAACCAGACTTAGGGTCAAGGATTAAAAATGAGGACAGGGATGGCTCACTCACCAGTTATGGTCATGGGCAAACCAGACTCAACTTGGGGAAGAAAAATCAATTTAATTTGTTACCAATCATCTGAGTAGCACAGTGAGACATAACGACCACATCTTAAGACCTTAAGGTACCTTCCACCCACCCCTACCTTCTTCCTGGGCTCAAGTCACTTTGCTCCTGACTTATCTACCTTCTCCCCCTCCAGTGGCACAGAGGCCAGGGAAAGGGAATTGCAGTCAGTTTGCCTGTGCCCCCTCTTCCTGGCTTGAAAGTCCCCCTGTGGGCTGCAAAGGAACTAAGTGTTCCAATGTGGGCTTCCTATGGAGTCATGGACCTCTTCAGGCACAGCTCCCAGTTCTGGCATGGAGCCACAGGCTCCATGGGCTGCAGATAGGCCTCTGGGCCAACAAACCTCCT
>NW_010324021.1:189778-198305 GCF_000700745.2 Antrostomus carolinensis
GGGTATCTGCTCTGCTGTTGAACCTCCATGGGCTGCAGGGAACCTCCTTTACCTTCTCCTACTCCATGTGTGTTGAACTGGGTGTCTGAGGTTCTCTGACCCCCCTCGCCCCCTCCTCCTTCCTCCTGGCAACAAAACTCTGTTTGTTGAGGCCAATGGTCATCTTTTGTTCAGGTCAATGGCCCCTCCTCCAGGTTCTCTCCACCTTCTTCTTTTCAAAGCAGTCTTTCCCCTCATAAAATATGGATTTGCAGAGGTGTTTCTCTAGTGCTAATTAGCTCAGCCTGGGCTGGAGGCGGGTAGGCCTTGGAGCCAGGGGAGCTTCACACAGCTTCTCACAGGGGCCATCACTGTAGCCGCTTCCCCCGCTACCAAAAACAGCCCTCCCCACACACAAACCCAACACAGAGATCTAGCTTCTTAGCTGGTCTATATCAACATAGTCTCATTGTTTTTCTAGGCCTATATCCATTTTTGGTGGCTGAGATCTAGCACGTAGGTTGGAACACAAGTGTTATTGTCAAACCATAATCAGAGAGATAACCTCTGTTAAAAATTGTTATATTCCACAGTAAATATCTGCTGTCTTACCAAAGAAATTTTTCCATGAGAACTGCTATTTCCATTTGTTTTCTTCTTTAATGTTAAGCTACTATAGATGAAATACTTCAGTCATGCAAAAACCCTCTTATTTCCTAAACAATTTAACTGTTGACAGTTGCATGGTATTCTGACAGAAACTATAAATAGCTTGCTACTATTTTATAGAATCATAATGTAGAGATTGTCTCAGGATTTTGCTTGGATGAGGTGTGGTGGATGGAAACTTCCCTGTCCAGAACCACCTGGACACTAATAGCCTGTTTTCATGTGGCCAAAGCACAAACTTGTGTGTCCCACGACTGCTGAGCAAGAAACTATTCTGGCAGCATAAACATCCTCTTGTAGCTGTCAAAGAGCTGAAGTGCTACATCTGTGTGCTCTTACCTTCACCTTGCTCCAATCTCTGCTACACTTCATGGTATGTTATGGGTTAACGCAGACAACAGGATTTGGAGGAGAAATCAGTGTTGAAGAAACAGAGCAGAAATTGAAGAAATGGACCTCTGCAAGTGTTGGGGTTTGTTTTGGTTTTGTTTGGTTTGGTTTTGTTTTGTTTGCAGTGTAGTGAAGGCATATGGGAGAATGCTTTGTATGCTGACCATTCCTGGTGTTGGACAATTAGTAGCAGATGCCTCTCTTGAATAAATGTGGATTCTGAGAAAGTGCTGTGTTTGGTTACAGGAGAATAAGATCTGGTCTAAGATCCTATCTAGTGACTGAACTGTCATGAAACTGCTGAGTAACCACCAGTTACTGGGTTTAAATAATACACCAACTAGTATGCTCAGCCCAATGTAAATGGTAGTATTGCTGACTTGCCATTTCCCATACAAATTACATAGGAAGAAAAGGTTTACACTCATAATCACACATCTGCCTTTCCACTGAAGTATTTATCCCAATTTTCTGACTGCCCCTACAACTCCCTACCAACTTCCTAAGCCAGATTTCCTAGTCTTGTGTCCCTGGCTTCATTTACCCTCTCCCAAAATCACAGAGCAAAAGAATCCATGCTGGTGATGACATTGCTTGGGATAAATGTCTTTGTTGGTATTGTCCTTAGTCTGGGGCAAATAAGTAGGAGGGAAAGATTTCTTTGTAGGACAAACAATGTTTAATTAAGAGCCTGCCTAGAGAAAAATGGCTAAAAATGCAGTTTCTCTATTCCCAGCAAGATGTCATTTGGGATATACTTACTGATTCCCAAGACAGATATTAGGCTTTAAAATTTAGATGTTATAGTACCTGTGTTGTAGACATACAGTTTGGAATGAAGGTCAGTTTCCTGTGCAAAAAACCCATCTTGTCATCCAGTAGACAGGCAGGTTAGCAGCTGGCCAGGCTGCTGAACAAGAAGCCCCTAGCATGTATGTGAAGTGTTAGGAGGTGCCATAGGTGTTAGCTTATAGAGGGTAGGGATACAGTTTCTTCCTGCTCTGACTTAGGTATTTTGTATCATATTGAGCCTATATTCCTTTAAATTGACATTCTGAAATCTGTAAAAGTATTAGACATGGATTAGCATTAGGCATCAGCTTCAATCAATACCTGTGTTATAGGGCATGATGCTTTACAGCAGGGAAATGCAGGCACTTGTATGATTCAAGAATTTCCTGAGCTAGAGAGAGGGAATTTTGTGAATCAAAATGTTCAGTTAAGAGTTACCAAAATTCTGCTCAAATCTCATATCAAATATTTAGCTTCTTTTCTGGATCCCGCTGTTATGGCCTAGCTGCTAAAATCTCCAGAAGCTTTGATAATGGTACGAATTGTGCTGTTCATGTACTATTAGAGAGCAGAGGGGGTGACCACAGTGTAAGAGATCACAGATCTTCTTCCCAAAAGTGTTCAAATACGAGCCTAGAGGGACTGGCATGTGTGGATGTGTAATTAATCTCTGCCACTGGAAGTGTGTGCAGGGGCAGAGGAAAGATCAGAGAACTCTTGTTTTTATCCCACTTAGCTCACAAATCACTTAACCGTTAGCAACACACAGATTTAAAACAAAGATGAGCAAGACAGCAAATTATTTAATACAGATGAAACAAACTCAAGGACACACACTTCCAGTGGCACTCAAGTGATTCTGTGATTCTGTGTGAAATGCATGTACAGTAACTGAGGAAAGTTAGCCCTGCTATTTTACCATTTATTTAAAAGAATGTGTTTCTGCCCAATACTGACCTTTCCTAACCACATCAGACATTGGTGGTGGTCTCCCTGGAATTAATATATTTCCTTAAGTTTCCTTTCCTCATTATTTATTTTTCACTGTTCATTCAACATTCCCTGGTGTAGTTACGTTGCCAGAAACTTGCCTAGTTCCACTTGTTTCTGCAGAATAGAGTTGGTCCATCACTAAAAACAGGTCAGCACTGCCTTATTTAGTGAAATCCCAGGGAAGAAAAAGCTCTTTCTATCAGGTATTGGATCTATAGACAGTCATGGTTTTCTGCTTTCAAATGGTGATGTGTGATTTGTAAGTTGTAAGAGTACTTTTGACATAAATATGTAGTAACTACTTAGAGAGATTAGATCCTGCTACGGTCCTCATCATACTTACAGTTACCTCAGTCTACTGCAGTTGTTTTCACAGCAGACTTACAAGGCAGCACAAGCGCTGTTATCCCATAAGGATTTGGAAACTGAAATATAGCTCCAAGTTGGGACTTCAGGTAGAACATAATTATACTTTTTTCCCCATAAAAATAACCACTGTGATCTTAAATCCCTCTTTAATTTCCACTTAACTCTAAAGATGCCAAAATCCTGTCTATCCTGCAGTTGCCAATATTCAATCATCAAATCATAGGACAATATAGACTGGACCACTGGAGGTCATCAAGCCCAAACTCAAAGATATTTCAGGTTGTTCAGGGCTTTGTCCAGTCGAGTTTTAAATATCTCCAAAGTTGGGAAGTCCATAGCATCTCTAGGCAGCCTAGTTCAGAGCTTAACAATTGTGAGATTTTTTTTTTTCCCCTTATATCTAATTAAAATCTTTTACTGCAAGAGTATATTGCCTCTTGACCTTATACTATGCACCTCTGGGAAGAGACCTGCTCTACCTTGCGGGCAGACAGCAGTTAGATCCCTGCCTTATCCTTTTCTCAAGGTAAACTCACTCCCTTCTATATTTGTGTGCTCTAACTACCCCTAACTAGACAACCCTACACTGAACTCCTTCTGGTGTGCCCATATTTCTCTCATAGTGGGGACCCAAATTGGATGCAGTATTCTATGTACAGTTGTACAAGTGCCAATTAAAGGAGAAAAATCAATTCCCTTGATCTACTGGCTATTCTCTTGTCAATGACTGGTCCTTCTTTTTGCAATGGTGCACTGCTGACTCATGTTTAATTTGACATCCACTGGGACCCCAAGTACTTCCACAAAGTTCCTTTCTAGCTAATTTTCCCTCAACACATACTGGTGCAGGGGGTACTATATCTCCATATATGCATGACTTTGCATTTGTTTTTGCTGAACTTCGTGAGGTACCTGCCAGCCCATTACTCCCATCTCTCAAAATCCTTCTGTGGGACAGTCTTGCCCGCCAGCTTATTACTTGTTGCTCCTTCTTCCCCTCTTCAAGGTTCAGGAGGTCGCTTTAAGTGCAATTATCCATGTCACTGATGAAGGTGATAAACTGTATAGGTCTCAGCATCAACCTCCAAGGAACACCACTCCTAACAGGCTGCTGCTGGTTAGATTTTTGAAATAGTGACTTGGGCAGATTGTACAAAGCAGTCATAAAGTACCTCAAGCCTTTCTTTTGTTTTTCTTTTTTTCCTTGTTTCTTTTTTTTTTTAATTTTTTCTTTTTTCTTTTCCTTTTTCCTTTTTTCCCTTTTCCCTTTTTTTCCTTTCCCTTTTTTCCCTTTTTTCCCTTTCCCTTTTTTCCCTTTTTTCCTTCTTTCCTTTTTTCTTTTTTTTTTTTTTTTTTTCTGATACACTTACAGAAGCCTCTCGTGTTGTCCTTCACATCTCTTTCTGGTTTCAGCTTCAACTTTGGCACTCCTGATTTCACACCCTCATGCTTAGGCAATGTCTTTGCAATCCAGGGAAATCCACCCTTGCTGCCAGCTCCTTCACAGCTCTTTTTTCTATTTAACCTTTTTTTTTTTTCTCCTCTGTTGAACATCAGTTACTCTGCAGACAGCTGGTGGAAATCTGTTTTCAGACTCTGGAAATCACTGAGCAGTATCTCCTCCCAAACTGAGATGATGCTTTCTTTGTCTTCTTTATTCCTGGTTTAGAAACTCTGGTGGCTTTTTGTTTTGTTTGTTTTTTTTAATATTTCTTCATTGAAAAGAAACCATGTCAGAAATGTGTAGAGACATTAATGAACTTGTTGCCAGACTTTGGGAATACATCTATGTCAGCATATAAGATTTTGTATTTGTTGACATAATGTATACAACTAAAATGAATCAGAATAAGATTTCTCTAATTAGTAGCATCACTCTAGGAAGAGCTGCCATCATTTAAATGTGAGATTTTATTAGTATATAAAATGACTGTTTTTACATGTGTAGTCTGGAGTTAATTTCAGAGTGGGTGCTGGAAGGTGCTTCACATACTACTGCATGTTGCAGCCATGCTGTGAAATAAAACTATGCAATGGTGAGCAGCATGAATCTGAGACTATAGTTAGTATGTCACTAATGTGGGCATTAAGTTTTCATGTTAAGATTTATTATGCTGTCATTACAGCACTTTTCTTTTTGATGTATCAAACCACTACTACAATACATATTTGTTGACATCTCATCTGTTTTAGGAAGGCAAATGATTACAAGTTACCAAGGAAACTAATAAGCACTATGCAAGGAATTGGCTGCGCAATTCGTTTTGCTATATAGCAAGTCACTGCTGTTTTAATTTCAATTAAATTAGACTTACTTCTCACACTGATAGCATAAAAACAAACCATGTACCATCTCAAAAAGAATTCGCATAGCTATATTCATTTAGTAAATGGAAATGAGCATTGTTTTGTAGCTTATATAGATGGAAGATATAGAGGGATGTAACATGTTGAAGGTTTTGTGTACTTTATATATGAAATGCTGTATTTTATGTTTGTAGAAAACCTTCTGTTCCACTAAGTCCACCAGACTACATGACCACAGACCTTAGGATATGAAGGAGTTTTAAAAACTGGATTTTTTTTTTTTTTTTACACTTTGAATTGCCTGTGCAGTTTAATACAAAAACTCTCATTCAGAGCTACTGCTGTTGTGCTGTTCTGTGGAAAGAGAAGTTTGGCGTAAAGTAGACCAGTGGGGTTGAAGTTGATTTAGGCTGGGGACTTGGATAAAACAGGTGACCCACTCCACCACCTGAGCAGATTACACTGATGAGCTGTACAGTGCTGTGAGTGAAAATCAAATAATTTAAATTTTTTGAAAGCTTAAGGAGATCCTTGGGGGACTATACCTTTTGAAGCCATAATAGCTGTTGTTAGGAATTGTTGTGGGTATTTACTGTGCAGGGAAAAATTAGGGACTGTCTGTAGCCCTAGAGAGTGTTTCCTCAGGGGGCTGACCTTTGGGCAAAGGACTATTAATTTTTAAAGTAGAATTGAACATTCTCTTTTATTCTGTTCTGTCCTGCTCTCCTGAGCCTGACATATTCTGGATGGTTTGTTTATTGAGTTGTACCACATCCACCAACCTTCCTATATTTATAAACTTCCACAATCCATAAGTCCACCAAAATATCTGCAAGGCAGCTGGAGAATAAAGCAAATGCTGCTGCCACCTACGCACCACTTAAATTGACTGTCAGTGGGCATGGCAGGCTGGGAGGACACGCTTAGCTGTGTCCCAGGGGAGACAGGGAGCTGAGCAGGACATGCCTTCAGCTGACAGAGTGGAAAGTGGAAAAAAGACCAGGGATCTGAAGAGATAATATTGTGGGGCATTGCTACCACCATGATTTGTTAGATGGATTTTTTTTCCTCACTTGTTGGATTTGCTCTCAGTGATAGTAGAACTGCCTTCACTGTACCATTTGCTCATTACAGCTTCTGCAGAACAGATATGTGTGCTGTAACTAAGACCAGACTATCCCACATTGTTTTATTTGTGTATGCCATAGAAGGTCTATTCTTAACTCTTCATGTCAGTAAGGCTCAAATCAAAATAAACATGAGTGTTACCTAATACCGATAACCTTCAAAAACATCATATTAGCTGAATAATGCGTCTTAACGCCTGTGATAGGAAGGTTAGACAAGGTAGTGTGACTGTCTCTTTATTTTTGAAATCCCTGAAACCATGGGAGATGTGAGGGGATCTGCTGAATGCCTTTTTTGGCTTCTTTCTCTGTTTGGATAGCGTTTCTCCAAAGGTATTTTTGTAGAGGGGTTGAGGGTGTTGACTAGTTCTATAATGAAATCCAGTAATTGCTTGTGGCAAAATTAGATCAACAAACTGTATAAACTGCTGGTTGAAAGGATGAGTTATCCACCTCTTATCAGAAGCTATTGAATTTTCAATGTAATAATTGCTGATAGAAATACACCATGGTAATTCAGAGTACTGCTTTCAGTTAATGGTGTTGTCCCACCCCTCCATCTTTCTGGTGGTATCCTGATATGAACTCCTCGTGATCATACTGTGAGCAGAACAATAACAACTGTACAAAACCCTGTCCAGGCAAAGGACCCAAACTGTGAGCCAGAACATGAATAGAGGGAGCCATGGAGCCACTGTAAATGTAGTTTTGTAAGCTAAAGCGGTAATTGAAAGGCAGAGTAACATTGCAATGTTACTTTTCGAGCAAGAATATTGGAAAAAATGCTTTGATAGGTTCCAAAATTTATTTTTATATATAAATATGCAAATGTATATGTAAACAGGTTAAAATACATAAATAAGTTTGTTGAAAATTTGCTATGATACTGCAAATCTCTTGTGCTGGTATGACTGAGGCTGTGTGCATGAATAGCAGCAGATACCTGGATAAGCAGTGGATGAAGTGGATAAGAATGGATAGGGGCAAAGCAAAAAGTAGGAATGTTATGTAGAAAAACAGACTAATCCAGTTCTTTCTTTGTTTTTCTGAACTCCAGCTCTACTTTGCCAAGACATATGATGAAAATAATGTTTTAATTGATCCTGTCTATAGTCCTTATTTCCCACAGGCTTGAATTTAATACCTGGGGATGGTTTTGCAAAATTCCTCAAAGCTTCATAGGAAGTAGTGGGAAGAAAGCTCCATGGGTACTTTTTCTAACATACTTCCACCAAAAGGTGTAAACCTGTTGAAAATTGGCTGCACAGAAAAATTAGAAAATTGGACACAACAATAAATATTTTGCTGGTGTATACAACCATGAAACTTTCATTTTGTTTTGCTGTGTTTGCAAAGACTGAGAATTTAAATATATGATGAGATTATTTGTCAAATATTCTATAATTATGGAAGGTAGATTACAGCCACACTTGTCAGCTTGGTGTGCTAGATAAAGTATGCAAATGGACCAGTAATGTCCAGTACACACTGCATGATTTACAAAGGTGGAATAAGTGTTAAATTTGGGACAGTATTTCCTGGAGATGAAAATGCATCATCATAAATTAGAAATTATTGCAACAGATACAACTGTTGAGTGTTTAAAGAATTAGAAATTAAACTGAAGTGAATGAGACTGTGAACAAAAAAAATAATTCTGTAGCATCTTGTAAGAAGTAACCAGGATTAAAATTATCACAAATAGTGTATTCAGAAAACAATTATGAAAAGACAAAATGGGAATACATTCTCTAAAAGTATTAATCAAGGACAATAGTTACGGAATGATTTTATGCCAGTCAATCAAACTTCAGATAAAGGAAGAAAGCATCATTAAGTTTAGATTCAAATTAAGGAATTAAATTATATATTTAATATATATAATATATAATATATATATA
>NW_010324022.1:0-2534 GCF_000700745.2 Antrostomus carolinensis
GTGACATGCTCACAGTTCAGATCTTGGGTAATCACCTGTTTTCCTTGATTTGCAGGCAGCAGGGGGAACTGTACCTGTGCATGGACAGTACTGAGCAGTGACAGTAGGGACCTTGCATTGTCCTATGGGGAGTGAGCAGACTTTGCTGCCCACCGCTTATCTGGATCTCTTCCCAGCTGAACACAGCTTAAGCTCAGCTTTGCAGACAGGGTCTGCCACACCGAGCAGTAGCTGGACCAGGAACTTCAGGAGTGTCACTGCTGGACATAGCAGCATCATCCTGCAGGAGGCTTTCCAGAATCGCTCTGTTACCACAGGGTGATGCTGCTAAAACAAGGGATTTCAGGATGCCTGGGTCATTCAAGGTGCTCTGGGCTCTTTTTAGTTTTGGGTGATAGTGCTGGGGCTTTCTGGAGCTCCTTTACCAGTGCTTGCAAAGGGTCAGGCACTCCTTAGCTCATGATGCTTCATCTAGCCAAAGCTCTGCAAGTCTTCACACAGGCTTGCTAGAGCTTTCCAAAGCAAGTAGAGTAATTGAGGAAAACAGTTCAGTACGCTAGATTGACAATATTTAGCTGGAACTTGGTGTGGCTGATGTGTGCAAAAGGTGTGTTAACAAGAGTTTGGTTTCCTTCAGTGCAAACTTCTCGTTTGTAGCTAAGTTGTTAACACACAGGGAGAGGGATTGACCCTTTGCTCTTAGTTCTGGAGTGGAACAATGAAAAGACATTTCAGTCTGCTGCATGGAAAGGAAATGAAAAGCCAAAGAATGAATGGTCTGCTTGTAACAGCGGCGTTCAATTTGAGACACAGGGCATGATGCTGTATCAATCATAAGGCAATCACACCTTTACCATGGAACTTTAGCACCAACAGAGCTATAGAGTCTGGATAGAAGGCACACCAGTGTTCTTCCTTTTTAGTTGCTGTTGTTGTTGTGTTTTGCACAGCAAGCTGGTCCCACTACTAGCAGGAACTTCAGGGTTGTTGTATTTCTTAGTGGCACAGATTCAAGCTAGCAGCCTTAACTTGCACTGTAACTACCCATCTTTGCTTTGAGCGGCTCATTGGTAGGTCAGTCAAACCCAAGCATCATTTTGTGCTACAGAATGGTATTGCACTATAAAATTAAGTAGGGCAAAGTGTGCTGCTTTCTATTTGTTGGCAAGCTCGCCCACTGCATGGAAATTTCAGCTTCCAAGCTAGAATACGATCAAGAGTCCAGCTGCAGACCTGATGCTGTGAATAAAGTCTCTGAGGTCGAGTTACTGCTAATGGAGCAGTAATGGACCTGATTTCCCAGCAGCTAAGGCTGCCTTTCTCCAGGAGGGAGGGTTAGGAGAGCATGTCTGGATCCTCACCCCATACTTTCTAAGCAGCAGGGAGCTGACATTACCCTGCTGTCTCTGACTCTGTGCAGCTTGCCGAGCACACTACTGTGCTGCCAAGTAGGTTTTGGAAAAAATACACCAGTTCAGAGCAACCACGCAGCACCAAGGACTGTGGATCTGTTCCTGCTGGGACTCTTCACCATGAACCTCTGAAGGATGAAGGGATCTAAGCCATGCTGTTCTTTCCTCAAGACCCTCAACACAGCAAAATCTTCCATCCTTATACCCACTCCCCTGCTCTAGCATTTGTTGGAGGGTCAGTTTGTCCATATAAGGAGCACCTTTCCTATGAAGACAGGCTGAAAGAGTTGGGGCTGTTCAGCCTGGAGAAGAGAAGGCTCAGGGGAGATCTTATAGCGGCCTCCCAGTACCTGAAGGGGCTCCAGGAAGCTGGGGAGGGACTTTTCATAAGGGCAGTTAATGACAGAACAAGGGGAAATGGGTTTAAACTGAAAGAGGGGAGGTTTAGATTAGATATTAGGAAGAAGTTCTTCACTGTGAGGGTGGTCAGACACTGGAACAGGTTGCCCAAGGAAGTTGTAGATGCCCCCTCCTTGGTAGTGTTCTCGGCCAGGTTGGATGAGGCTTTGAGCAACCTGGTCTAGTGGAAGGTGTCCCTGCTGCTGGCAGGGGGGTTGGGACTGGATGATCTTTAAGGTCCCTTCCAACCCAAACAATTCTATGATTCTATGATTCTATGATATAATCATCTTCTATCAGGGTGCACTGCCCCTTTGACAGGAGCTTGCTCATAAATTGTTGCTGGGACCCCGAGGTTCAGTGGAGGACGCTGCATTTCCCCGGCGTTTGCAAAGACTGTGATTTTGTAGAAACACGTACAGTAAGGACGGCATTGTCTAGTGGATTAGGGCCTTGATATTTCTAATCATACCCTGCCTCAGCCTCTTTGAGTGCTGAGAACCCTATTCACTGCCATTCAGTGGTTTCTCTGGGTGCTATTTCAGATGCAGAATAATTAGCAACATGCAGGAAAAGCAACAAAGCCGTGAATGGCATTTAGTGACAATTATTCCACCGAACCATTTCTTACTATTATAAATGGAGCTTATTAACACTAAATTGTTTCCATAGGAAGCAGCATCAGCAAGAAAAAGAATGGCTGCAGGCTGGCTCGGCGGTGCG
>NW_010324022.1:2607-27623 GCF_000700745.2 Antrostomus carolinensis
GCCATGGCTTGGGGGGCTTCAGCTTCACACTGCCAGGTGGTCTGGTCCCCCACTCCAGCCCTGCGTCATGGATGGCGATGCAGCTACCTGCGGTGGACAGACCTCGCACCACTGGGGTGAACTGGTTTGGAGTGGGACTGGAGATGGTGAATGAAAAGTGGGGACAGGAATGGCTGCAAGCAGCTCCCACCTTTCATTTCATCCCTTTGCTTGAAGGGATTTCTTATTGCGGAGGTCCTGCTGTCCATCCTTGTTATCCAGATGGTAGCTCTGGATCACAGAATGACAGAATCACAGAATGTCAGGGATTGGAAGGGACCTCGAAAGATCATCCAGTCCAACCCCCCTGCCAGAGCAGGAACCTCAATGAAATTTCACAGGAAGGCGTCCAGGTGGGTCTTGAATGTCTCCAGAGAAGGAGACTCCACACCCTCCCTGGGCAGCCTGTCCCAGGGCTCTGTCACCCTCACTGTAAACAAGTTTCTTCTCAAGTTTAAGCAGAACCTCCTGTGTTCCAGCTCACACCCATTGCCCCTTGTCCTACCATTGGGCATCACTGAGAAGAGCCTGGCTCCATCCTCCTGACATTCACCCTTTACATATTTATAAACATTAATGAGGTCGACACTGGATATGGATATGACACTGCTCCTGACATCTCCAAAGACTATCCCAAAACATGAGGAAGCAGCAGATGGTGGAAGGAAGCAGGGGATTCACAACTCCTCCAGTGCACATGACAGTAAAAAGTGGAAGGTTTCTCCTTGAAAAGAGATAAGCAGCACCACAGGATGGGTGCCATCTCTAGATGCGGCACAAAGACTGCAGAGTCCCTTCTCAAGAGTGATCAGCCCTCCTCCACCTCAGCTTCTCCTTCTCAGGAGTTCTCAGTGGAGTGAGGGAGGATGAGGGGGCAGGAGAGAGGCAAACCTGATGTCCCCCGGGGATCAGACTGAGATGCTGCAACAGAGCATCTCCAGTAGGACAACAGGGTCCTGTCTCAAGGGAAGTTTTCTGGGAGAAAAATTCATTTATCAGAATTTTCCACTGGGAGAAATTTAAATTAAATGTTGCCAAACCAGGCTGACGTCAATGTGTGTCTGATGTGTCATGGTACCTCCTGGAAACCATAGCTACACAAAGGGAAGCATGGGGCTGGGAAGGACTTGCAGCCCAGCCACCACCCCAGCACAGTGGCTCTGCAGAGGGACCCAGGCCCGGGCTGCAGCATGCAGCTCCAGGGGGGAATGCACAGGGAAATATGAGTTTTAGTTGTCAGTACAGCTGTAAGTGGGTTGTGGTCTGCTGACTGTTGAAAAGATCCTTCTATCCCTGCGCCCAAATTTCGGGCCATTGGAATGTGAAATCTCTGAAACGTGGGTTGTTTTTTTTTTTTCTTTTAGCTTTGGACTTTTAAAACATCTTTAAAGAATCAATTCAGGAAATTTGAAGAGGAAAAACATTCGATCTTAAGCAAAATATTTAGTGTATTTTAAGCTTTTAAGTTTTCCTCTTCTTTTTTTAATTTTGTTTTTTGTTTGTTTGGTTTTTGTTGGAGTGCTTTCATTTTTTTCCTGTTGGCACAGCTGTTTGAAAAACCTGACCTGTCCTTCTGGCTGATTTCATGTAACGCGAAAGTATAATTTTTAAAGAACAAAAACTTTCCTGAACAATCGTCCAGTTTTCTCTGAGAGCTTCCTTTTATCTGAGGAGATACAGGCAGAGCTGAGATTTGGGGCAGACTGGGTCATTCCTGTGACAAGATGAAACCTGCTTGAGTTGAGGGTGTCCTCCCTGCAGATCTCCTTCCCTCAGCCCATCCTGAGTGACATCAGCCTGATTTGAACCTCATGAGGTTCAACAAGGCCAAGTGCAAGGTCCTGCACCCAGGTCAGGGCAATCCCTGGTATCAATGCAGGGGATGAAAGCACTGAGAGCAGCCTTGCAGAGAAGGACTTGGGGGTACTGGGGGATGAAAAGCTGGACATGTGCGCTTGCAGCCCAGAAGGCCAAACGTATCCTGGGCTGCACCCAGAGCAGCGTGGGCAGCAGGTGGAGGGAGGGGATTCTGCCCCTCTGCTCCGCTCTCCTGAGACCCCACCTGCAGTGCTGCCTCCAGCTCTGGGGACCACAGCACAGGAAAGACATGGACCTGTTGGAGCAGGTCCAGAAAAGACCACAAAAATGATCAGAGGGATGGAGCACCTCTGCTTTGAAGAAAGGCTGAGAGAATTGGGCTTGTTACGCCTGGAGAAGAGAAGACTCCAGGGAGACCTTATTGCAGCCTTTCAATACTTGAAGGGGGCCTATAAGAAAGATGAAGACAGACTTCTTAGCAGGGCCTGTAGTGCTAGGACAAGGGGTGATGGTTTTAAACTAAAAGAGGGGAGATTTAGACTAGATGTAGGAAAGAATTTTTTTGCAGTGAAGGTGGTGAGACACTGGCCCAGGTTGCCCAGAGAGGTGGTAGAAGCCCCATCCCTGGAAACATTCAAGGGCAGGTTGGACTGGGCTTTGAGCAACCTGGCCTGGTTGAAGATGTCCCTGTCACTGCAAGGGGGTTGGCCTAGATGACCTTTAAAGGTTCCTTCCAACCAAAAGCATTCTATGATTCTGTGTTTCTATGACATGGAGATGAACACACCCACAAGCAGTCCTGACACTCAGCTAGACATCCCAGCCTGAGGTCCAGCTTCCCAAACTGGAAAATCTGTGCCAGACACAGCATTTGCACACTTTGTACAGGTCTGCATCAGTCACTTCATTAATTAACTTGATAATGATCAAGCTCATCAAATCATTTGCCTATCCACACCTAATTCACAGGGAACCCCAAATGTCAAGTAGAGGATCTGGTCATTTGCTTAAACTTGTGATATTCAGATCTGGATGACAATCTTTTCTATGCTCTGTTCTAAGTACTCTTTTGTTTTACAGATTTGCCCTCAAATCCTGCAGAGAGAGATGGTCTCTGCACACTGGTGGGTGTCTCTGGGCAAGGTGCCTGACTTGGCCCCAACAGGGCTCCTCCTGCCCAGGGAGGCCGTGCTGGAGGAGATGACCCCCTGCTCCTAGTTGCCTGTACATGCTCCCTTCCCTCCTTAGGACGTGTCTAAGCTGGTGCACAACTCCCCACTAAGTAGGGCTCTGATGTCTGGGAGGTAATTAATGCTTAGGTATGCACAGAGCCATCAGTCCTAGTCATCAGGAGAGAAGCAACCAGGGCTTCTCCAACTAGAGGCTTCCTCCTTACCCGCTCACTCCTCCCCAGGTTTACACACTCTGCAGGCACAAGATAGCTGTGAATCCAGGAGTTTCCAAGAGGAGCAGTTGTGATTTAAAGATGCAGCCCACAGAAACAAAGGCATAACGGTTAATTAAGTGAACACATGACATGTGCACCGTAGTGGAGCGTGACAGCCCTGTAGATTTGTGAGAGTGTTCACTGCACACTCCCCTCGTGCTTTACAGATGATTTAGTGGATACTTCCGTACACCCACTGTTCAAAATTTGTGGGAGATTCCCTCTCCCTCCCCATAAAATACCTCCAACCTTTTATAAAATGTAACCCAACACACCTGCAAGACAGCAGAATAGAGGGCCAAGCATGCATGGCAGAGAGCACATCCACAGACAGGAAAATAAGTACTGATGGCTCTGATGCAGGGAGCTCAGGCTCTTTTAGAGGAGGAACATTCATTTCCCTTCGTTGGAAATTTGATTTCCCTGCTTTTTATCTTCAGGACATGATAACAGCAGCAAACACTGCAGAGAGCTTTGAAGGCAGGCAGCACACGCTCCTGGATGAATCACTCCATTCAACTTCTGAAGGTCTGGGATCCTCTCAAGGGTCTGCCCTGTACTACCAGGGATTTTTCTTGTCAGCGCCTTAGTTCTCCTACCTTCTGAGATGTGTAGCAGCAAAGTGGTCACGACTGCTTCTCTCTGATACGTTCAGCAATTAGAAGTATTCATGACTGATGTTTTTTAGGCATTTCTCTGGCAGATGGGGAAGTGTAAGCAAGTCTCCTGTGTCTGATGGCCACTGCCTGACTGTTAGTCAGCAGTAATTGTTCACGTCTAAGCAGCATCCTGGAGGAAACTCCCATTGCCTCATGCATTGCACGTTAACATTTGCCATCACTTCAAGCTTTGTGGATGGTGAAGAAACATCTTCTGGAAGGGGCAGAGGGAATCAGGCCAGTTAATAATGCATCTATTATTGGGGGGAGAGAGGATCGCTGCATCTGCTGTGCAGGAAGGGCTCAGAGGGGGGTGAAGGTTTCCCCAACAATGGAGCACAGGACATTGTGAACAGCAAGGAAATTAATTAGAGTTAAAGATCAGCAGCCAAAGAGACTCGAGGAGTAAATGGCACTTCCCAAGTAGGGCAGGGAGGTAACTTTGGACTAATTAACCAGAGCTTTGCTGCAGGAAAAAGACATCATTGCCAGCTGCAGCCTCCCTCATGCATTCCAGGCAGAGGCCACCGAAGGTTAGCGTGGACTGAAATGAATACGAATCGTTTGCTCTCTTGCAGGAAGAACTCATAATTCAAAAGTAACTTTACTGTTGACAAAGCACAGCGGAGAGCACGATGCATCTGTCTCACATGCTGTCTCCTTGTGGCTGTGCGGAGCTGCTGTAAATAATGCTCATAAATTCTGTAACCACGTTAATGTTTACCTCGCTCTCGTGCCATTTGTTATTATGCACAAAGAAAGTTGTATTAAAAGAGTCAAAGATGTCTGCAAAGTCACCTCTCACAGACAAGAGAAACGCAGAACTGTGTCAGGCTGTGTGCTGCCGTGGGTGTGCAGCCTGGCAAGGGTCTCCGTGGTATTTCAGATCACTGCTGTACCCATTTTTCCCCAGGACCCTGCTTCATTCTGCATGCAGGAGGCTTTCCCACGAGAAATCTGTGCAGGGAACTGCTTCCAAACTGGCGCTGGCAAGGATGGCACAGCAAACAGTCCATCTGCAAAAAACACCCACTGTGATGCCTGCAAGGTGTCCCCGGGGCAGATTGAAGGAGGCACATTTCTTCCCAGGCTCCCTTGCAGCTGCCTGAACTGGGGTAACCTTCAATCTGGGGCAAAGCTGTGGAAAAGCTGCATCCTCCCCTCCTCCCACCCTGCCAGCTGGGAGCAAGCACACAACCTCCTCTTCCTCCCTCCTGCCATCTGTGAGCAGAGCAGGCACTGTCATGGACAGCAGAGCCGGCTGCTCCTCAGGGGAAGGGATGCTGAGGGTGACAGCTGGGCAGGCAGGACCGTGTCCTCCCCAGGGAGGAGTCAGTCCCACAGTGCCCAGACCAGGCAAGAGAGCAGACCTGGTGACAGGAACTGGGGTCAACCAAGAGGCCAGCAATTGCCAGACAAGTCCATAGTGGTAAAGCAGATCTGGAGTAAAGCCTGGAAGACAGGTGAGCAGGGTGGGCATCAGTGGAGTACCAAGAAACATAGCCCAGGTGAGGGCCATGGGCAAAGGGAACGAGTTTAAGGGAAGCTCCCAAAGTGGGGAGCAGCCCATGAGGCAGCTCCTGGAGATTTTTCATCCAGCTGTTTTTCCCAGTAGCCTGGTTCAAGTTCATACAGCTGCACCATAGGTTAGGGCTGACCTTGAGGACAGCAGGCCGACCCCCTGGGAGGGGAGATGACGGTTCATTCAGGGCCCTGACCAGCACCCATTTGGCTCCCCAGGCTTTGGAAAAACCTCTAGCATTTAACTCTCATAATGGCAATACTTGCAGGAGATGACATGTGAAGTGTCTGGGAATGGTCTGTCTTTGTGGAGGTCCTATACCAACATGCTGGAGTTCTCTGGGCATCTCAGATCACTCCTCTTTTCCTCTTTTCCCACAGTTGGTGTTCTGTAGGCACCTGAAACCCCAGGCAAACAACTGTGCTCAGCCTAGAGCCCCTTGTACTGCTGGTTCCAGAAAGGATGAAGAGGATTTCTCCAGGATCCCAGAGAGATCCTAAGGGCCAGAAGCTGTTGAAAGTGGGGTGTGATGCATCCCTTTGGCCATGAACAGCAAGGAAACACAATCCAAACATTTGGGGATTTCTTAATGTGGAACTGAAAGATTTTGTCATATTTTTAAGGTTCCAGGTTTTGTATTTTTGAGGGCATGTTGCCATTTTATGCCTGACAGCTAATGAAATTTGTGTGCATGTGTATGCCAAGCATCTCAGCAACTTGATATCATTATGCAGAACATGCCCTGAACTAGCTAGGGAATCATTAATGCACATGGTCTTGCTGCAGGATGGAAGGATGGCTTTCCATCCCTAACAAGCACAAGTGACAACTGCTCCTGACTTTTACTTGGTTAAACAAGGGGAAAAAAAATAAAACACAGTCTTTGTTGAGCTGGGAGAGGACAACAAGAAGATGAGCACGTAGTGCCACCTTTGCAGTGAAGAGTGAATAGCAAAATGTTGTGAAAGAACAAGGTGGGCTAGTGCAAGTCTTCATTCCTACAGACTGATATGGAGGAGCTAATGCAATGGTCAGTTCCCAGAGGGGAAGAAAAGTCAGACGCAAACACCTCCTTAAGACTAGCAATGTCCAGTCCAGTGTCTCTGGGAATGGCCAGAAGGTATTGCTCGTGACACCATCAGACAGCAGACAGAGGAGTGTGGGACATCAGTACCAAATACACGCAGACCTGTCTCACACAATGGGCCATGTGTTTTTATGGATATGCCAAACCACATTCCTGCCTTGGCCAGAGCTGAAAATCCTCTCTCCTCCCAGCACTGAGCATCACTGAGACTGCAGGAGAGCTCATCTCGCTTGACTTTGTCACCTTTGCTGGTCTGTGTCATGCATGCCCTTCCTCCTACTCTTTCCAACTCTGTCATGAGCTGAAGAGTGGGAGAAGCCCCACGTTAGAATGCTTTATGAGACAGGGATGGATGCTATAGCAAGAACGGGAGCCAGGGACTTAACTGGTCTTAGGTAGAGCCTTCCCTGGAGACACCAACATCAAAACACCACCTGCAAAACTATCCCCCTCAAGGCACAGAGCAGACTGGTCAGCACGGGCTGTCCCCAGGCTGTCTGGATAAGTGCAGTTATCCCCCAGGCTCACCCTCTCCTGGGGGCTGGTCCCATGGTGGAGGAAACCCTCTCTGCCATACAAAGCTCTCCTCCCTTTCAGCAGCTCCAAGGTCCCACATTCCCTCTTCAGAGCCTCCTTACCCTGCCTCAGCAGTGAGCTGGGAAGAGCTGCTGGTGGGAAAGGGACAGAGACTGTTGGGCTGAGCACAACCACAGCAGTGCAGGGTGCTCACACTGACCCCGGCAGGAACAGGGCTGGTCAGTGGGGCTTGTGCTCGTTCTTTCCCTCCCAGAGCTCCAGAAGTTCAGACCCTTCCGTAGTGTGTCAGTTGATCACTGGTCAACAGTGCAAAGACCCAGCTATGCCAGAAGAGTCTTGTCTTGGAAAAATGAGCAAGTTCACAGCAGAGAGAACAGAGGGTGAAGGACACTGAACTATTCTGTGATCTGTCTGTAGAGTTAGAGCCATAATTTTCTCTTAACCTCCTGGAATCACACAGAATCACAGAATGTTGGGGATTGGAAGGGACCTCAAAAGATCATCCAGTCCAATCCCCCATGCCAGAGCAGGAACCTAAATGAGATCACACAGGAAGGTGTCCAGGTGGGTTTTGAATGTCTCCAGAGAAGGAGATTCCACAACCCCCCTGGGCAGCCTGTCCCAGGGCTCCGTCACCCTCACTGGAAAGAAGTTTCTTCTCAAGTTTAAGCAGAACCTCCTGTGTTCCAGCTCACACCCATTGCCCCTTGTCCTATCATTGGGCATCACTGAGAAGAGCCTGGCTCCATCCTCATGACATTCGCCCCTGGAGCCCTGGAACTGAGTGCTTCTCTGACTGCTTGAGGGTTACAGGGTCCCAAAGGCAGGCAGAGAGCTGGCTGGGGCTGGTAGCAGAGGTGTACACTGTGGCCCTGCAGAAAGGAGAATCTGATGAAGTGTGTTTGGTTTCCAGCTTTCCAGGATTACTTTCAAACTCAGTGCAGAGGCCCAAAGAACGCCTAGCAGATCCTAGCCCTGCATGAGGTCTCCAGAATGGGGTAGAATTGAGCCTCCCCCAGGAGACACTTTCCTCCCAATCCTGCCCTTTCCAAGCAGAGAGGAGAACCAAGTACAAAGTGGTCTGTGGTGCTTGCTGATGTAAGAGCAGATACAGAATCTGTTCCTTGCTAGGAAACACATGGGCTGGGTGGAGCAAGGGCTACACTTGGGACCTTTCTCAGCCCAGCCAGTAACAGGGAGCAGGAACTGGGCCACTGTCAGGGCAGCGGGAGGAAGAACAGAGTCACTGCCCAGAGCTGCATAAAGATCCAGTGTGATGGCATCACCTCACCATCGCCCCAGGGCTCTGCATGGGGCACGAACGCCAGCCCTGACCCCATGGGGACAAACTGCTCAGAGCATGGGGAAGCCTGTCCAGGATTGTGTGAAGGGCTCCTGGCAGGACAGAAGTGGGAACCCAGGAGTCCTGACCTGACTTCACCCAAGCCAGCTACCTGCCAGAGCTGGGAGTTACAGGCTGGACTCTGCCTGCCCCCTGAGCTCAGCTCGGAGCCTGCTGTGCTGCAGCAGGTTGTAGAAGAGGCCTTGGCATTGGCACCAAATGTCTGCTAATGAAGTTTTTAAGAAGCACTTTGCTAGTGCTGGGTTGTGATGTTATGACCTGGTTCACCTCTGCTGATTCAGTCATCCAAATGGACCCAAGAGTCCCTGGCAGAGACCGCCCATGGCTTTGGCTGATTGTTTCAGTGAGCAAAATGTTCAGAGCTTGAA
This sequence comes from Antrostomus carolinensis, assembly GCF_000700745.2. Lineage (NCBI taxonomy): Eukaryota > Metazoa > Chordata > Aves > Caprimulgiformes > Caprimulgidae > Antrostomus > Antrostomus carolinensis. The sequence continues at coordinate 11,448 of NW_010324022.1, forward strand.
AGCCATTTCAGGAGGTTTCTGTTTGCTCTCACTTAGGGGCCAGGCTCTGGTGTCAAAGGACAGACCTCCCCCCACCCCTGCTGCTGCTCCTGCTGTTTACTGAGGACCAGGAGCTTCAGCTGAAGGCTTTGCCTTGTTTTGAGGTTTTGAAGTGGTTTCTTCAGTGCTGTGCCTGGTGACAGCTGTCATCACCCGTGCTGCTCTGCACAGGGGCTCAGTGATGGAGATCATGAATTGCCAGTTTGAAAGTGCTGCAGGTCATTAGGGTAGGATGAGACCAGCTGTCCCAGGGCCACCCATGCCAGATGCTTGTCTAACTTGGGCTGGAGGTCTTTGGTGGCGGGCACAGAGCTACCACACCTTTCCATACAGTCTGACCTCACCAAGAGAGTGTCTTCACCTTTGGCCTGAAACTCCCTTTCTGCTTATCCTCTTCTCAGACATACCAAAGAGACCATCCCTCCTCCTGTGCAGGAGCCTCCTGTCACCCTTTGAGACTGTTACCACAGTTTAATCCACAATTACCTTAGGTTCTGGCTTGTTCAAAATTGACTCACAAGATCATCTTCGTGGGCCTCTACCTGCTCTTTAAGTGCCTTGATGGGGTCAGTAGCTCCTCTGGAACTGTTAGCAGTGGTCCTGGTCTCCAGCAGTCCTTGGCCTGGGTAATGCTCTGGGCAGGAATAGTCACCCAGGGAGAGGAGCTCTGCTCCTGGTGCACGGGGAGCACAGGAGGCAGGAGCAGCTGAAGTGACAGCAGCAAGAAGAGTGGATGGTGCATCTGTAAAGCAACAGTGAGCACCCTCTGGGCAGGGCTATCACGGAGCCAGCAAGCAGAGGGACAGTGGAGATAGCTGGGGATGGAGGTTGATGCAAATTTCTGCCCAAACAGAAGCATAATTAAGCAACAGGCAGCCAGCAAAGCTGTAGGATTTCTTGCCTTAAAAGAACAAATTCTTGCTGAACAAATGAGAAGTTGGTGACCAAAGGTAAGGGATGGGTCTGTCCCGTTGCCCAAAAAAGGAGCCTGCAGATCAGAGCAGGACATACACCTACCCCTGTCCCCAGGGGCATTGGTAGACTCAGGACAGAGTGGGTGTCAGAGTTGCAGAGACCTGATCTAGCTTGCAGGTTAGCAAATCCCCTGGCAGCTGGATATCCACACCCCGGATATCTGGCTCACAGCACAGCTCTTATCCATGTGCCTTATCTCATCATGTGGGACAACCTGTGTCTTCCCACTAGACTAGTGGCAAAAATCTCCGTGACAGGACAGCACCCTGCATGGGAAATCCTGCTGGGTAGTGCTCAGAGATTGGACTGGAGGGGCTCTGCAGCCCAGGAAACCTCTAAACTGATGAAAATGGAGGTCCACCTACTGCTGAAGTCCATCCCGAGGAAGGAAAAGGCCCTCAGGCACTCGGTGCTTACCCCTGAGGATCAGGGAGTCTGCTGCTGCCCTTCCTGTCCTGTACCCCACATTGATAGTTAGGACCAGCCTTAACCCCAGGCCCATGGCCATCAGTTATGCAGAGAGACATAATCTTCCAGAAGGCACTGTGATGTGAAGATATTAGCAAAGACAATGTCCCACTCTGTCTGTGGTTTGTTCCATGCTGATTCTCTCTTGCTGCTGAGGCTCTGTGCCTGGCTTCCAGTTGGAATATGCCTGGCTTTAGCTTACAGGAATGGATTCAGGTTTTGTCTTTCATTTCAAGACAAAAAAACCCATTAGCACTCAGTGTTTTCTCTCCATAAGGTAACTTCATCCTTCATCAAGACAGCTTTCAATCTGTTTTCTACAAGGAAGACAGACTGAGCACTTTGCATCACTCTAGCACTTTTTTCCGGGAGTCACATCCTCTTACAGCTCTTTATCCACCCTTTCTGTGCTTTCAGCTTCCCTCCCAAAACACAAGTGCCAGATATGGTTGAGAGCAGTACAGTCATCACCACTGCTGCTCTAAAGAGAGGAGAAATGCTCCTTTGCCCCAATTTCCATATGCAAACATCTCATTACTCAATGCCAGAGTGCTGCCCGGGGATTTAATGTGGGATTTCTGAAATAAAATGCTGCAAAAAGTGTAATTATTGAAGTTGTTCGGATCTGCAGCAGTGCTCCTTGTTAGTTTGCAGACAAAAGACTGGGGTCCATCCCCACATTTCCAGGCTGTGGCTTTGGCAGCCACTAGAGAAGATGCGCTTGCTCATTGCATTGCTACTTGTTTGTTATGCAGCACTCCTTGGGTTTCTGAGTCCTCAGTTAGTTTTTTGAAAATTGGGGCACTGAGGAGGAAAAGGTTTTCTCCTGGTAGGGCACTGTCAAATAGGAAAACAAGCCTGGAAATACAGAGATGATTGCACTCCAGAGCTTGTTTCATTGTCCTGGGCTTGTGGCCCTTTGAAGTTGGGCTAGGAAGCTATCTTAGGGCATTTACCATATTGTTTTTAAAGAGTTTCAAGTGATAGGTGATTTATTGCCTGCCTAAGACAAGAGTTTGGCTGTTTAATTAACCTTATTAGACTTTGTTTCTAGACTGACTCTGTCAGGACATAGCTTCCAGTTTCTAGATCTCATCCTGCTTTTTTGATGCTGTCCCATGGTGAGATGCCACTCCACACAACCTGTGCAGGGGATCTTTGCCTCCTTGTAGACAGGTGAAACAGAGCATTCATCAAGCAGAGTGCTGTGCATTGACTGCACAGGCTGGCTCAAGGTTACATTGCTGTGTCTCCCCCAGAGCGCTTCGCATCCCTCTGAACATGCTGTGTGGGAGGAACAAGGTGATTATCAGATCCAAAAAAGTTACCTTGCCCAACAAAATGGAAATGTGATTTACCAACATTCTCACTAAAGTGTGGCAGTCATCCAGAAGAACAAACGTACCACAGCATAAATCTGATGCTTTTCTTGCTAAAATGGGCAAATGCCCTATTAAGAAGAAGAGACCCTTCCCAGATAAATGAGATGATAGATGGAGCATTGAACTGGTTCCAATACCTGCTAATTTAACAGTATCTCTGCTGAATCAGATCTTCCCTGCAATGAGTCAGAGATGCTTTGGTCTGTTTCTAACAGATCTCCTGTTTTACCAAAAACACACAAGCAGGGACAGCTATGTTCCATGCCAGGAACTTTGTATTAAACATACACATAACAAAAAACCAAAGCTGAGCCCTTCATCATATGTTCCAGGGAGACCTTCTGGTGGCCTTCCAGTACCTGAAGGGGCTACAGTAAGACCGGGAGGGACTCTTTTCACGAGTAGGTAGTGATAGAACAAGGGGCAATGGCTTTAAACTGCAAGAGGAGAGATTTAGGTTACATAGTGGGAAGAAATTCTTCACTGTGAGGGTGGTGAAACACTGGCCCAGGTTGCCCAGAGAAACTGTGGCTGCTCCTCCCTGGAAGTGTTGAAGGCCAGGCTGGATGAGGCTTTGAGCAACCTGGTCTAGTGGAAGGTGTCCCTGCTGATGGCAGGGGGGTTGAGACTGGATGAGCTTTAAGGTCCCTTCCAACTCAAACCAGTCCAGGATGATTCTGTGTTCACCAGCTGAAGAAAGAGGCTCTGAGGCCAGGCAGCTTCTACTAGATATTGCATATGGGCATCTCTTGGGCATCCACACAGGACTATGAGCCTCACAAATATTTTGGACTCTGAAGCCTTCTCACCATATTCTCACCTCTGTCTGATTTCCAGAGGCCACTGTGGCTCCTCAGGCAGCTCAGAGCAAGGTGTGAGCTGCCGGGTTGGCTGGCATGCCTGCTCTCGGTGATGATCTTGTGCTCTGAACATGGGTAAAATGTTCACATGGGTTAAATATTTATGGGATGATATGCTAGCATCAATGACATCATGCAGCAAGGAGTTCCACAGTTAATTGCACATTATATGAAGAATCACAGTTTCTTAATTGTTTTGAACGTGCTACCCAACGATTTAATTTGAAGACAACACACAGTTGTAGGCTGAGATACACTCAATGATTCTTTCCTATTGAACTTCTGTATATGCCTCCTCATTTTATCAAGCTCTGTCACATTCCCTCTCAGTCATCTCTTTTTTTTAGGATTTTAGTCTTTGGCTTTTTGTTAAGATTTTAATCTTGGTCTATTTGACCCGAATTACTAATATGAAGTCATTCTGCTTATCCTTTTCTGAATTGTTTCTAGTCCTGCCATGCCATTTAATGACCAGGCAGTCAGAAGTGTGCACTGAAATGTGGGAGCACTCTGGATTTATGTAGTGGCAAAATAGTGTTTTCTGTTTCCTTCCCTCTTCCTTTATGGATAATTCCTCAAATTGAATGGGCTTTTTAGGGCCACTGTAGAGCCCTGAGCTGTTCAATTCTGGGAGGTAGTTCAAAGGCCATCACTGCGTGTGTAAAATCAAGTCTGCCTTCCCTCTGATGCATCACTTTCCATGTAGCTATTTGAATTACATACGCCACTTTATTGCACAGTCATTCGGTACAATTAGGTCCTTCTACAACTGCCTTCAGTAAATTTTCTTTTTTACTCTCATGAATAATAAAGTATCTGCAGACGATGGTCCTTTATTATACAGTCCCTTCTCTGGATCCGTTATGAATATGCTAAAGAGTCCAAGTCACTGCACAGAGCCCTGGGACCTCCTTTCATTTATTCCAGCCCATTGCTTCCTCTTCTAATGAGTTTTTAGTCCATGCAAGGGATTTCCTTCCTATCCCATTGCTTCAGTGAAGCAGCTTGTTAAAAGTTTCTTGAAAATCTCAGTCCTTATTCGATTATTCATAGATTCCTCCAGAATCCTCCAGTGGATTCCTCTGCATTGACACTCTTCACCATTGTATCACGTTTATCGCTTCTTTGATGACTCTGTTCTTCATTATGATCTCTGCTGATTGCCTGCAGTGGAGATCAAGTGGACTGATCTGCAGTTTCTCACATCTGGGCCATAGAATTTTAAAAGAAATGACATAGTTCTTATTACTGACTTTTTCACTTGTACCAAGGAAATTTTTTTTGCAAGATGCTCCACTCCATAGTTAGTAATTCAGCAATTTCTTAGGTAAATTCCTCCTGTCTCTGCTGATCTGTTACTTTTCATCTTATTGAGTTGTTCAAAAGCCTCTTCCACTGACTTCTAAGTCTGAGACAGTTCCTCTGTTTCATCAAGATGAGTGAGCACATCCTTAAGCACCTTCATTGATGCTTTAGGCACACACATTAATGCTGTGCCCTTCTCTTCCTAGCTGCTTTTATACCTCGGTCAGCTATTGGTGCTACATTTTCTGGCTGGTGTTCTGTTCTTCATGAATTAAAAAGGGTTCCATTAGTAGTTTATGATGCTTTTTGCAAGTTGTCCCTCAAAGTTTCTGACGAGCTCTGACTACCTCCTGGTTTTTGAAAACCTCAACACTTTTTGGCTATATTTTACTGGTTTTGGTTTACCTGTTAAGTGATATATGTTTCCTCTGAACCTTCTGCACACTATCTTTAAATAATTTTTGTGCCACCAATAGATATTTCTTACCCTTGAGCTGCTCCTTTTAGTTTCTTCTAGACAAATTTCATTATTTTTATTCAGCTCCCCTCCTGTTTACATTGCAATAGGCTGTGCTGGCTTCTTTCCTCCTACAAAGATACTGCATTTGGGTATCCTACAGTTGCTACTACAGAACAGCCTTTGAGATGAGTATTTTGAATCAGACATGTAATTAGAATGTGAAAACAAGAACTGTGTCTTCTCTTCCTCATTTCCTGCAGTCCCTTACAGTGTCCATACCCTGGCTCAGTTTCATGCCATGCCGGGTTGTTAGCCCAGGCTACATGGACCAACTCAAGTCTTCTGCTCTCTCTGCCTGCCTGACCTGGCATGTTGCAGGCACATTCATGCCCCTGCTCAAGTGGGGAAGGTAAATCCCATCACTCTTTTTCTCCTGGGGCTTGTAATTTCAATCTAATCATACATATCTTCCTTTTTGAACTAAGTAACTTAGTTTCCACAAGGTTATCCTGAGAGAAGTCTGGAATAAGCCATCACCCACAGCCCCTGGAGTGAAAGTTCAAAATATCCCTGTATCGATAGAGGCAGGGCTCTTGCAGGAGCTGGGGAGCAGGGCATCCTGTCTTGGAGATACGGTCACACAGCTATTTTATCACTTCATCCTTGTCTGGAGGAGCAGAAGACCATCATGCCTCTCCACAGGCTCTGAGTAATGCCATTATCTTCTCTCTTATTCTGGGATAATCAGCATCTATGAAGGAGACTCTTGGAGTTTCTCAGATAAACTTGGTCTCCTGAAATAGTATCAAACCTGCCAGATTTGATGGGGCAGAGGCTTTGGCATGGGCACTATATCCAATGTGCTTTCTATATGTCACACTTCCTGCTGCTAAGATCACATATTGAGGACTCACACACAGCAAACCCAACATACCCATGGGGTTTCTGTCTACTAGACTCTCTTGGCACAGCTACTCCCTACACAAAACCTACACGTGCAAAGAGCCTAAATCAGCACTCCATGGAAATTTTCTTCACAGATTTTCCACAGACATAAGCAAATGGCATTTGAACAGGTTAGAAACAGTGAGTGAGATACATGGTTGAGGAACAGGAACATTTGGTGGGGAATTCTAGTCATAAGTGCTCAGCTCTGCACTAATACCACTTTAAATTAGGAAGCATCTCCCTAAATAGTGGTGTCTGAGCTTGCATTAAAAAAAAATAAAATAAAAATATACAGGGTATTCCCTGTATCAGGTGTTTGTCCTCCCTGCCTGAGATTATATATATATATACTGCTTATAGTTTGTTTGCTTAGGTTTGCAATATAGAGTTCATTGGCAGCACTGTGTCCTTGTGGCCAGGAAGGCCAATGGCATCCTGGGGTGCATTAGAAGGGGTGTGGTTAGTAGGTCAGGAGAGGTTCTCCTCCCCCTCTACTCTGCCCTGGTGAGGCCACATCTGGAATATTGTGTCCAGTTCTGGGCCCCACAGTTCAGGAAGGACAGGGAACTGCTGGAGAGAGTCCAGCACAGAGCCACCAAGATGATGAAGGGAGTGGAGCATCTCCCTGATGAGGAAAGGCTGAGGGAGCTGGGGCCCTTTAGCTTGGAGAAGAGGAGACTGAGGGGTGACCTCATTAATGTTTATAAATCTGTAAAGGGTGAATGTCAGGAGGATGGAGCCAGGCTCTTCTCAGTGATGCCCAATGGTAGGACAAGGGGCAATGGGTGTGAGCTGGAACACAGGAGGTTCTGCTTAAACTTGGGAAGAAACTTCTTTCCAGTGAGGGTGCCAGAGCCCTGGGACAGGCTGCCCAGGGAGGGTGTGGAGTCTCCTTCTCTGGAGACATTCAAAACCCGCCTGGACACCTTCCTGTGTGATCTCATTTAGGTTCCTGCTCTGGCAGGGGGGTTGGACTGGATGATCTTTTGAGGTCCCTTCCAATCCCCAACATTCTGTGATTCTGTGATTGCAGAAATTGATTGAGAAAGCCAGTCAAATTGCTCAAATAGCCAGTGGGTAACAAAACTCTGTGATGATGTTCTGTGTTTCAAAATTTTTGTTTACATCCTAATGAAAGGAAAAAAACTCCAAACCTTTGGACATTTTCTTGCTGATCCCAACTGCTTGAATATTCCTTTGCAAAGTGAAAAAAGAGTGTTTCCATATGATCTTCTTCACTAAGGGAACCTTGAAACGCAGAAGTCCTCTGCCAAAACTGTGATAAAGATGCTATGTATCCACAGAATATTTAGACTTTCGACTAAGCAGTGTGTTTTCACAGAAATGTGGTTTGTCAAATGTTCCCAGCAGTTCTAATTGAAACTTGTTCCTTCATCAAGATACAAACATTTTCTTTTGACAGCTTTCAATATATGGGGTATGATGATATAAACCCATATTTAAGCAGAATGCTTCAAAAAAAATAATAAAAAAATGAATGTTTTGTCAGTATTGAAATGAAATCAGAAATTAATTTCTCCCTTTTCCTGTCAAATGCCATGGGAATGGAGATTTTATCACAAATATTTCCAGTTAAACAAAATGGTGAGTCTGTGATGAGAACTTATGCTACCAAAACAGTTTTGACTGGCTGTACTAATGAGAGGAGAGCAGGACCATAGAAAAATCTATACCAACCCTGGAGGTCCCCACCATCAGCCATCTCTGATATAGGGCTTTCATTAAACGGCAGCAGCAGCAGAGCCTGACATCCAAATCACAGCTCCAAAGGCATCTGTGAAGTTGCCCAGAAAGTAAAGACAGTGCAGGTGGGTGGTCATTATACACCAGTTTGCAAATGCTTCAGAGTTAGAGGGGACTGCAGGGAGCCGTGAGTGTATCGGGGCTGCCAAGGCTGGATGTGTGTGGGTGTAGCTAGTGACAACTGCATGTTGATGTTTCAGAGCTGGTGTCTTTATTACACCATGGCCAGCCTTCCTCTGGACCAGCCTTGGGTTTCAGCTCTTCCCACAGCTGTGTCAGGGAAGATTTGCTGCCTCTTGAGTGTATCTGTAGATGAGGGGTGGGCAAAGGAGGGCAGGTGGGGGGGTATGACAAGTGTGTCAGTGGGGACAGTCACAGGGTGTCACACACCACATGCAGCTTCACTCTGCTCCCTTAACAGGTGGATGGAAATGGGACGTGACAAAATATTTGTGAGTATTATGTGTAACGGTGAGGGGACCATAATAAATAGCTTGCCCTGCAAGGAATCTGCATGCAGCTCAGAGAGGTAACATCACTTGGCCTGTGTCTTTCCAGAGAGTGACACTGATTTAGTCCTGGGTGACAGTATGAGGCCAGCATCTGGTCTCCAGCATCTATTCCAAACCATCGGTTGACGCTCGCTAACTCATCCCTGAAGAGATGGGGAAAAAAACTCCCAGACACTCCCAGTCTGTTCTTTCCGAAGAGGGGAGAAAGGTCTCTTCTTCTGGACACGGGGCCTTTTGAAAATCATAACCATCATAAAAAGATAAAATCACTCAGGTAGGAAGGGACCTCAAGAGATTTCTAGTCCATCTTCTGCTCCAAGAAAGACCGACAATGAATTCAAACCAGGTTGCCCAGGCTTGCTCCAGACAGGTCTTGGAAACCTCCAGAGACAAAAACTGCACAGCCTGTCCCCTGTTCCAGTGCTTTGCAGTCCTCGTGGGGAAGCATTTCTTCTTTATCTGTTCAGAAACACACCTTCTAAAATTTATGACGATTATATTTTTTTCTCCTGACATGCACCTCCACAAGGAGCCTGGATCCCATCTTCTTGGTAACATCCTCACAGGTACTGGGCAGATCCCTGAAACCTTCTCTTCTCCCAACTGAACAGGGCCAGTTACCCAGTTACTCCACCTCTTCTCATATCACATGGGATCAAGCCCCTTGACCATCTTGAGGCCTCCACTGCATTTGCTCTGGTTGATCAACGTTCGAGGGGCCCAAAACTGCGCACAATATTTTAAATATGATCTAATGTATACTGAATAAAAGGGGGTAATAATGTCTTTCTCTCTACTGGTTACACCCCTGTTAACAGAGCCCAGAATGCTGTTAGCTTTCAATGTTGCTAGCCCATTTTTATCCTAAATGCAATAAACCTCCAGCTCCTAGTTAACAGAACTGCTATCCAGCCAGTCAGTCCCAAGTTCCTACCAGTGCAGGTGGTCACGGTGTCCCAAAGTGCAGGACTTCTCCTTTGTCTTTATTTCATGAGGTTCCTGTTGGCCCATTCCTCTGACCTGTCCAGGTCCCTCTAAATAGTGGCCCTGCTGCTGAGCGTACCAACTGCTCCCTCATGTTTTGTGTCATTTGTAAACCTGATGGGAGTCTCTTCCTCTGATCATTAATAATTATATTAAACAGACCCTTAGGGAACTCGATGTATAACTCCATGTATACCTCCAGGTAGAGTGTACACATCAGTCGTTGAGCACAGTGATCCAGACAGCTTTTTGAAATGAAATATTTCACACCTCTGCCTTGTTCAAAGACTTTTTATCTGTCATGGATATGGTTGCATAGAGAGCTGAAATAATCTGTCTTCACCTTCGAGTGAATATTGTTTGGGACTGAGGTTGTACCACCGTGTGACAAAGCACCTTCCTTTTGCAAAGAGAGATGGAAACTTCATGAGAAGTTTGTGTCTGATCAGGAGCTCAACACTGGAGCAAATGGCATAGCTGCTCTATGCTACTGGGATTTCGGAGCAGGCAGGGCCTATGGGACCATTAGCTCTATCCTGAGCTATGGCTTTCTTTACCAAATCCTCAAGGAAGACAGATCAGATTGTTTCTTTACTGTTGCAATAAATCTGAAAGCACTGTATAATTACCTGTCAGAGGCTCACAGAAGTTTCATAACTTCTCAAGCTTCAGAAGTTGTAAGGATGACTTTGCAAAGATGATTTATGGAGGGAAGTTATTGATAAATGATAATAATAAACTGCAATTACAATGTCTATTAGATAAAATAAATCCCTGCTCACTAAATTAAGGTGGGGAGGAGCAGGGGAAGGTGCAGTCATGGCAAAGCTGTCCTGAGCTCCTGCCGTGTTAGCGGCAGGATATGAAAGTCTTGGTTGTGAAGTGCCTGTGCTCTCTTAATCCTTGCCTTTACCATGGCATGTTTCAAAAGTGCAGGTGGACAGTGTGGCCCAGAGGACTGAAAGCTGCAGAGGATGTAGCTGGGTTTAATCTGCATTTGGCCATTATTGAGATCCTGCTGCTGCTTTGTGGATCACCTCAGGGCAAAGCACAGCAAACTCTCAGGTACTGCACATCAACTAAGTGTGCTGAAGTCAGTGGAGCTGAACTGCTGGTCATCAGTGGTCGATTCATACTAATTTAGAGCAACATTTTCACTTTTATGGGTGCTCTTATTCTCTTATTTATTTTCTTTTTTGGTATTTTTTATTTTTAATTACTAGGGCTATTGAATTTTATGAATATAGTATCTTTGCTCCTTGAGTTCATGTTAATTCACTTGAAAACCTATTAGTGATGGAAGAATCTCTAAAGGTTTTCTCATTCCAGTAAACACTTGGAAGAAATCCAAGTAAAAATCGTAGTCTCAGTTTCCTTAAATGTGTGCAAAATACAAAACCAGGTTTCCATCTGACCTTGGCTCTTGATTATCTGCTGACCCCAAACTCATTCCTCCCAAATTTCCCAGAGGAGTCAGTTTAATGACCAGGACTATGGCTGTCTCATAGGCTTTTGGGTATTTCCACTTTGGCCATGGTGGAGGAACTTCACAATGTGTCTTTATCATCCTATGGCTTCACATAAGGAGCAGAAGGTTCCCAGGCCTTGAACTGCCTCTGACACAGGTGGATATGGCTAAGTTGGCTTTCTAGCAGATTTGGACAGTGCTGATTGATTGACCAGATAAAAGGAAGAATTAGAAGAAACAAGCCTTTTAATATTGTCAGACCAAGACTCTACAGAAAGACTCCTCACATAGGTAACCTTAGTGACATTGATATCCAAATGAATTCATCCAGCTCTTTACCTGGGCTATTAAATCCTGCTCGTTGTGTTGCCTGGGTGTTCCCTCCCATGAAACTTCCCTCCAGCTTGTTTATTCAGGGGAGGGGGGACACAGTGTATGGCCGTGGAGGTTGCAGCAACACAGTTTGAAAGCCACCGGGTTTTGCATTGTGACCAAACTCCTACGTTGACTGCAGTCACTGTAGATCTGTCCCTTTGTGGATGCTTCATACGGAGCAACTGGCTGCAGCCTTGACTGAATAGAGACTTTAACAGAGCTGTCAGGGAAGAGGCAAATCCACCTCTTGGGGAATTGTACAAACCTGGCACTATTGTGTCCACTGCTGCTTTGTACAGGAGCCTGGTGGAATTTTTCAGGGCGCTGATGTCTGTGCATGTGTTTGCATCACTCAACAATTGGCCAGAGCACCAAGACAAGCCACTTACTCCCAGTGAAGCTAGCAAGCCATGTGTCACAGGGACAGGGCTCAGAAGCAAAGACATAAGGAAGACATCATGGGGTAATTGCTAATTTTCCTCTTGAGTTCATTCATTTTTCTGTGTCTGTGTGAGCAGTGACACATCCAGGTGAGCTCGCAGGCAGTATGTTCCCCAGCCATGCAGGCCAACTGGACAAAGTACCACACTCATCTTCTGTGGAGTGACACTACAGTGAGCATGAATAACAGTGTATAATCAGGATGCTGACAGCCATTGCAGCCAACTGACAATCAAAGTGCAGAAACTGCAATCCAAAGCCAACTGATTATGATCTCCAACTACAATATGAGGAGACAGTCATGCCAAGGAAATGCACATGAGAAGGCAAAGGCTTTTAATTCTTTCCTCCTTAAGTCTTTATTTACTTTAAGTCTTCTAAGACAAGTAGAATTGCTAAATATCCTACATATAGACAAAAGAAGAGTCAAAACAGAGTCCCCAGCTACCGTTCTTGACCTGCAGGAAGCTTTACACAGGGTCCAGTTGGCCCCAGCACTCAAAAGGTCACTACTGTCTCTGCTGAGGAATCCTTAAGCATTTTGGAGAGGTTTTTTACTTTATTTCTAGATCCAGCATGAAATTTCCAAAGCTGTAGAGCAAAGGAAGCAGCTTCTCACACAGTTTTCCCTCATGATCCTTCCTTGGTGGGATGTTTTCTGAGACAGAAAGAAAGGCAGTGCTGGAGCTTTATTTCAGTGTTGGATCTGTTGGGGAAGCTAACCCAGGGCAGTGACTGGGCTTTACTGGGGGTGTCAGAGGATACAAGAGAGATTATTTTTCTCCAGGACTAGGCACACAGTAGTTGGTTGGCTTCTGCTTGATGAGAATCATAGTATCATAGAATGGTTTGGGTTGGAAGGGACCTTAAAGCTCATCCAGTTCCAAATCCCCTGCTATCAGCAGGGACACCTTCCACTAGACCAGGTTGCTCAAAGCCTCATCCAGCCTGGCCTTAAACACTTCCAGGGAGGAGCAGCCACAACTTCCCTGGCCAACCTGTTCCAGTGTCTGACCACCCTCACAGTAAAGAACTTCTTCCTAATATCTCATCTAAACCTCCCCTCTTTCAGCTTAAACCCATTTCCCCTTGTTTTGTCATTAACTGCCCTTATGAAAAGTCCTTCCCCAGCTTTCTTGTAGCCCCTTCAGGTACTGGGAGGCTGCTATAAGATCTCCTCAGAGCCTTCTCTTCTCCAGGCTGAACATCCCCAACTCTCTCAGCCTGTCCTCACAGCAGAGCTGCTCCAGCCCTCGCATCATCCTGGTGGCCTCCTCTGGACTTGTTCCAGCTGCTCCAGGTCTCTCTTGTGTTGGGGGCTCCAGAACTGGATGCAGTATTCCAGGTGGGGCCATACGAGAGCAGAGTAGAGGGGCAGAATCACCTCCCTTGGTGATTGCCTTGGCATTGCCTCAGAACTGAGTGCAGAGGCTGCAGGTCTCAATCCCTTTTTAATGGCAAGAAAGCTGTGCATTCCCTCAAAACATCTTCCAAAGCCAATCATGTGGCTGGGGACTTCCTAGCACTAACAAGAGCCCCGTGTGTTCTCACTGACACACCATGCAGACACAGCCCAGGAAGAAATACTACCTGTATTGCTAATCAAGAAAAATGTTTCCAGAGCCACTGAGCTGTCAGCTTTCCTTCCCACTACACATGAGCAATGCTGAGGACTCTGTGACAACGGTTACAGAAAAAGCCTCCTACCCTCCTGTGCTTTATTATGCACGGGAAGTGCATGCTGACAGCAGCTCCTGATTTTCCCAGTCACCTTCAGGGATTTGTGTGTGTAATAAAAGTTACTGCTCATTGTCAGATACCATCTGGGGCCATCCATGGGGACAAGGTTTGGAAGGAGATGAGCATTGCATTTGGGTTTTTGCTTTGATGAGGTGAACAAGAAGAAGCAGTTGTTAGTGTATATCAAGCTAGAAATAGGCAGGTCTAAAACATCAGCTATTTGGGAAAACTCTCAGGAAAGCACGTCAGCTCTATGAATTGTCTATAAAGTGGGGCCAAGAGGCATGAGTGGAATGAGCTGCATTAATTTAGCTTTGAGAACTAACCATGACGAATGTGGGTGGCTAAATTAGGATACGCTCCTGCTTGGAATCTGAGTTCTGGATTGTTTTTTTGGTTTTGGGGGTTTTTTTTCCTGCTGTTTGACACCATGTGCCATGTCAGGAGGCTGGTCTTGTGTACCAGCGAGTGTTGGAGCTCAGATGTTAGGTGAGATGATAGATATTCCAGGATACATAGAGTGACATATAATTTGAGAACAGTTTGAGGCATGCGTGGATGTAACCACAGTCGAATTTCAAGAACTTGTCACCCACAGCAGATTATGATGTTCAGAGGAGATGTGTCCTTTAATGAAAAGCTTGGAGAGGTTGTCTAGTGTTGACTGACAGGCATTACAGTGCTCTCTGTGCATGAAAGTGGTCCTGCTAGGACACGGCACTAAAGGAGGTGACAGCCTCTCTTTGAGGCAGCAGAAGGTAACCCAATAACATCAGTCTACACAAGACATGAGAGCACAACAGGAGGCTCCATGCCATTGGCGTACATCCCAACACCTCTCTCCAGATCATAATTTACCTTGCTGCCTACAGATGCCCCTGGCAACAAGAGGCCACTGGGATTGTGAGCTAATCCAGTCTGCAAAACAGACTGAGGTTCAAGACTTTAAAAGGAAAAAACCTAAATGCACAGTTTGATTCCAGAAGAGACAAAAATATTGCCTGAGCCACAGAGATTTTTCTTTTCTCTTTTCTTTTCTTTTCTTTTCTTTTCTTTTCTTTTCTTTTCTTTTCTTTTCTTTTCTTTTCTTTTCTTTTCTTTTCTTTTCTTTTCTTTTCTTTTCTTTTCTTTTCTTTTCTTTTCTTTTCTTTTCTTTTCTTTTCTTTTCTTTTCTTTTCTTTTCTTTCCTTTTCTTTCCTTTTCTTTCCTTTTCTTTCCTTTTCTTTCCTTTTCTTTCCTTTTCTTTCCTTTTCTTTCCTTTTCTTTCCTTTTCTTTCCTTTTCTTTCCTTTTCTTTCCTTTTCTTTCCTTTTCTTTCCTTTTCTTTCCTTTTCTTTCCTTTTCTTTCCTTTTCTTTCCTTTTCTTTCCTTTTCTTTCCTTTTCTTTCCTTTTCTTTCCTTTTCTTTCCTTTTCTTTCCTTTTCTTTCCTTTTCTTTCCTTTTCTTTCCTTTTCTTTCCTTTTCTTTCCTTTTCTTTCCTTTTCTTTCCTTTTCTTTCCTTTTCTTTCCTTTTCTTTCCTTTTCTTTCCTTTTCTTTCCTTTTCTTTCCTTTTCTTTCCTTTTCTTTCCTTTTCTTTCCTTTTCTTTCCTTTTCTTTCCTTTTCTTTCCTTTTCTTTCCTTTTCTTTCCTTTTCTTTCCTTTTCTTTCCTTTTCTTTCCTTTTCTTTCCTTTTCTTTCCTTTTCTTTCCTTTTCTTTCCTTTTCTTTCCTTATCTCTTAGCAAAGAAAAATTTGTTTGTATTTGTCTTGCTTTGGCTGGGCAAGGAATAATTATTTATTAGTGCAATTGGTTTTGATTTGATGAATGAATTGTAAAATGAATGCCTTGCAGAGCTCTACTTGGCCATTTTTTGTATCACAGTCAGTCCACAGCTCCAGCTGCATCCCTATCCCAGGAGTAGGAAGACCTGTGAGGTGGGGGTCTTGGTTGCATTAATTCTTTTTTTCAGAGGTTTTTTTAAATGAACAGGTATAAAGCACCACAGGAAAAATGTCACTAAATCTGCATTACTAACACTTTTTGGTGGTGAATTATGATAATATTTTTCAGCCTTTATGATGTCCCTACCTGGAGCTATCATAAAGCAGTAAAGAAGCTATAAATGTGATAACAAAGAATTCATTCCTGACATGCAGCCAGGCTGATTTTACAGCTACAATTCATGTTAAGTGTGCATTCATTAAATTATTCAGAGATTATAATGTCTCCTCTTCATAATCCTTAATCACCATGCCAATATGATTCTGCTTACACTGGCTGAAGAGTAGCTGAGGTAGAAACACATTTTGGCAGGGCAAGGATCACTAACACTTTATAGTAATGGTAGATTAATTAGTGACAGATGATGATGGAGTGAGTATCAGAGTAAACACAGCTTCTACCTCAGCACTGCAGGAACTCAGCATGGTCAGCATTGTAACGAGGATCACTTCAGTGCCTTACATCAGAAGAGAGA
>NW_010324022.1:27658-34929 GCF_000700745.2 Antrostomus carolinensis
TAAAATATTTGTAGAGGGTAGAGAAGAAGCTCTGTTGCCAAAAATAATGGAGTCAGAAGAGACTTTTGATATAAAATAATATGTTGCTCTGAGGAATACATATATTCTCCCGATCAGTGCTTGCAAGGCATCCACCCTGGTGCATGACTTATGCTCATCACTGTTCTGCTTCATCTGTCCTGCCCAGGAAAGATGAATGGTAGTGGCTCCATGGGTGACAGACAGCCCGTGCTCCTGTGAGTGTCATATGCCACACACTGTGGTGTGATCTTCTCCAGAGTTGCAGGGGTCTCTGCAGGGGTCGTATCAAATGCCATGCTTGACTGAAGATCACACGTGCTCCATCTAAACCGTATAGTCTTATTGTCTTTTCCACCTTCACTCACACCTGCCTTATCCTTTCCTAGAATCTTACATGTGAATTTTGGCTAAACTTTTTACCTGTTGGTCTAATACTAATTCTGGACCTCTCCATTGTGAGATTCATGACTTAGCCTTGCATTTGAAGGGCAACAGTTCTATGAACTCTCCAAAAAAACCTGATCTGAGACTTCAGTCCAAGTTGTGAACTTGGAAATCAGAAATGTGGGCCTTGCAGATCAAATTACTGCTCGTGAAGTCATCAAAGAAATCGAGTGTGGTGACTCTAAAGGGTACTTCCATTTTTTCCATGGTGGCACCAGTCCTGGAGTCATAGTCCTGGAGTAAGAGCAAAGGTTTAAAACCATTCTCAGGAATTTACACATGGACACCAGTGGCCAGTTATCAAAGTGTGCACAACTGGGGCTGAAAGGAGACTATTTGTTCTGGCAGCAGGTCTTTCCAAAGCACTTGCAATGCAACCATCAATGGTGTCACAGCTCTGCAAGGACTGTTTGTGTGTGCATGTTCAAGAGGGAAAGTATTCTGTACATGTCTTAGCATGAAGTGGTAAGTCTATCCTTGACCTTCCTGTGTGTGTTTTAACCTAACTGCTGTGTCCGTGTCTTGTGCACCCAGTAACCCATCCCTGCTTAATTACATACTTACTTCCTATACTGTCATGACAGGGATAGGTGCCTTTGAAGGAATCTGGAGATCTTGTCTCTTGTCTAGGTGGATGGGATGTTTGTCTGGCATGCCTCCTCAACTGACTAGTAAGGAATAGAAGCACTCTTCTCAGAAGGACAGGGTTCCTCTGCTACCTTCTGTAACAGTGCCCAGTTTTGTTTACTGTTTTTAATCAAGGCTGTAGCTTTTGCTTAGTCCCAATGCACATTATCATTGAGCTCCTGACCAGAAGTCTCAGACTCCAGTCTTGCAAGAGCTAACCAAGACAGTACTCCAGTGAGTAACACTCCCCTTTTCTATGAAAGGTCATGACAAACCTTTCTCTCCAGCATGCACAAGCATGACAAGAACCAGGAGCTGAATGTCAGACACAAGCAAACCTGGACTAGAAATAAGGTGCAAACAGTAGTATTTCCCCTGGAGGAGCCCTCCAATGCATTTTCCTTGCTGTAGCTGCTGGAACAATCCTTTCCCTTTGAGAAATCTTGCCCAGGTATCTGTGCTTCAATACCAGCAACCCTGTTACGAGTATGTCACCAGGAATCCAGAGCTCTTTTTAGTTTCATGATAAATGGAAAACCTTAAGCTTCAGCTTAAAAAAAAAAATATTAAAAAACGCCCTGAAGGAATTGTCTTCCTTGGGGCCTCATTACTCTCCACACTGATTGCCTGGAGGAACATCACTCACTTTTTAATGAAACCCAAAGGGAGGAATGTGTTCTGCTTGGGAGCAAATCACATGTGGTTTCCATCTGGCTTCACAAGTGAGCTGCACGCTGCATTCACCGGCTGCACTGAGAAACAAGTTAATTATGAAGCGCCCTGGTAAGCACCAATTTTAGCTGTTGTGGAACAAAGGGTCCCTCACGCTCCCACCCCATTTAGTGTACCCATCAGAGGGCTTGATGGGGTACCCACACCTCACTCTTCTTTATCTCATGATTAAATGCTCTATATGTCAACCCATTTTTTCCCTGGTAAGGAAGCATGAAACCTGTTATAGTCCTTTATGCAAGACTGAAATCCAGCAGCAGATGTTGGCAACACTTCCAACAGGAATGGCCAGCAGTAAAACACTTGTCAGAGTGGAGCAGGACAGTGCTGTCAACAAGTGTGTGCATAAACAAGCTTGCTCTCTCTCTGGCATTTCCTTGGCTGGAGTCCATGAAGCCTCTTGCAGGACCTGCTTAGGCATTTTCTGTCAGATGCTTTTCCACTGGGAGATGTGATTCCAATACCCATTTTCATTTTTCTGAAAAGACATTCATTTTCCCTTTGGGTTGGGGGTAGAATATTTGACCTATATTAGATTACTTCATTTCTTTATTCAAACTGAAAAGCTTTGTATCAAATTAGTTCAGAATCCTGTCAAACAGCATTTCTCTGCTGCTTGCTGTCTGACAGAAGCTGCTCTGTACCAAAGCCCCAGCTCCTTCTGTGGACTGGGTTTTCACAAAGACCCCCTAACCTTGAGCATGCAATGGTCTGTGCTGTACAGGGACCAGGGGAGCTCTATGACTGATGACCAGAAGCCACAGTCAGACTGACTGGAGAAGGGAAACAGTTTATCACCCCCCATGAAACAACCTTGTATGAGTTTCCTTGAAGCCAATGGGCTGATCATTTCCATAGGCAAGAGAGACATTTTCTAACATTAGGAGCAGCAAAATTATCAGCCGTGATCCAATGACTTAAAGCACTGGCAAAAGGGATGCTCTGGAATTGTCAGGGCCCTGGGATGGTGATAATTAAGCAAATGCAGAGATAAAGCAGGTGGTTGTCCTGAACTGCTGCTGTTCAGGAGGTACTGTGTGGATTTTGCTGAAAACAAACACAGGAAATTTCAGGCTGCCTTAGGAACAGGATTGGAGCTGTAATCTTTCTCAGTGTGGAGTCTTAGAGAGCTTAAAGCTATTCTCACAGTAGATACAAAAAGGTCTTTTGTCACATCTCCCCATAATGCAGTTGAAATGCAGTTTTCTGCCTTTCCTTATTTCCTTGTGTTTGAGAGGCTAAAAAGTAGCTGGTTCCCAGAAGATCAAAACTTGGACTCCTCTGGAAAGGAGGTTGTGTGCTCTTGCACCAAGCAACCTCAGCCTCTGGGCTTTTTTCAGAGTCTTTGCTTATGTATCTATGATCCTTCCCTGTGTATGACACAGAATAGATCAAGGGACACAGAGCCATCAGGGTACAAAGCTAAACCTCCTGCATGTACCTATTGGGACCTAAACATCTTTCTCCTTTTTTTTGAGATGCTAAAGATGGGACCCAGGTCCCAGGCACAGAGCCATTTCTGCAATTCCACATAGCACAGAGAGGTTGAAACCCTGGGCAGAATCCCAGTGTACCCAGCAACTTGTCAAGTTTTTGATGTTTGTGTTAGAGGTGGGTTGAATCCCTGAGCTTGGTCTGTCAAATAAGAACTTGAGGTAGACGTAGCGCTGCGGTCACCTGTGAGTTTTGCCTCATGCATTTGACACGGTTTCAACTTATTGAAATAAATGAGCTGAAACTCAGCCTGGGTCCTGCATCCCCCTTTGAAAACCAGTCCATGAGGGAACCTGAAGCTCAAAATGAAATTTCAGAATGTCTGAGCCCTCCATGAGTGGTTGTCAGAACGGATTCACTGGCTTCAATTTACAGATGGGGGAAGCAGCATCTAGGGGTTTTTTGGGGTTTTTTTTTCTGTTTGATTTAGTGTCACTCTGTCAGTAAATGATCTCAGCTGAATTGTAATAAAACAGGAACGAGTGTGTCTAGACAGGGTTTTGCATAGTTTAACAACATACTTCCACTTAATTTGCTGCTGGTTTATGCATGAACCCATGAGGAAGGAGAGGCACAAACAATTCTTTCCATTTCCAAGTGACATTGGACCAAATATCCTGACATTGCAAAAATCCTAGAGAGTGAGGACCTCACCAAAAGCAGAACCTGCTTTGGACCTCTGGCACCAGCAAGGGTAACTAGAGAGACAGCAAAGAGCTGGACCAGTGACACCAAACCATGTCTCTTCAGTCTCTCACATTAAATAGGTGAATCTTCTGTAATGGACTGCAAGAGTGGCCTCTCACAAAAGTAAAGATGCTCACCTGCTGATGGAGAGGAAGGTTTCCCCTTGACCTGGGTGGACGTTGGCCATCTTGTCCTTTACACTTAATAGTAGTAACTCTTCTCCAAAAAGGACACAGATCCTTGCTTTATTCTTGCCCCAACCTCAGATGGAGAGGGAGGACACAGGGCCTCGCAAGCAAAGAAATAAATAACATACACATCAAACTCATCCACCAGTGGAGCATGCTAATTAGCTTAATGAGATTTCTTGGAATGAGAAAATATTACTTATTTCATTAAATGCATGAAAATTGTGCTCCTAAATGAATTTAAAAAAAATATCTAAGAATTAAGATGTAAAATAAAATAAAATAAAATAACCACTGCCAAAAAAGTGCTTTAACCCAGGAAATCAGGTTACGTTTCATATCCAGTAATATTTTATGAAAGAAATGACATGAAGCATCTGGAATGTGATTGCTTGCTTCTAAGACAAGCTGTGGAGAGCTTCTCCCCATGTGTCCCCCAGAGTCCCAACACTAAGGATTTCTTCTGTAGCAGCTGGACCATGAGCTGAACCCGGGCCTTATGAGGGGAACAGCACGACTGATGGTCCTCAATGCAGGGCACCTGGTGGCACTTACAGCAGCAGTGCTTTTGAGCTTGTGTCCATCAAGGGCACTGTCTTCTTCATCACTGGGGTGAGGGGTGTGAGCAAAGAGCTGAGGACGTGGCTTGGTACAGGGCTGTTTCAACAGACTTGGTCCTTTGGGACTTGCCATGTAGGTCTCCAGAGATGCTAATGGAGTTGTCAGTGGTTCAAACACCTCCTTTCCTGGACCATGGGTGATATATGGAGATGGGCTAGTTTGCTTTAACAGTGGAGAGCAGCAAGAGTTGCTAGGTTTGGGATTCAGCTGCTAGGCTAGTAGAATTTGATGAATAATAGGAAAATTACTCTGTGAATAATGGGCATATTGGATGAATAATCTCTTGGCAAATAATATCTGATCTGCTTGAGCTGTAAGCAAGGGACATGTGCTGCCTGTGTATGCTGTGGGAAGGCACTGGATAGTCTGCAGCTTCAAATTTAAGCTTTGTTAAACAAAGCCAAACAAAACCCATATGGTTTATGAATAGAAAAGGTTTTCATCCTGTTAAAAAAAAAAAAATGCAAATGTGTAGTCAATGGTTATGCTGAGCTGATGAGTGAGACAGTGAGTTAAAATGAAACTGAACAGTTTGATTTCACTCTGGAATGGGTCTAAAAGGAAAAATGAAAACTAATAAGATCAAGACCTGCACTCTAATATGCCAGAAGATGCAGAACATCAGTCACCTTAGCAGAGCTCAGAGCCTCCCGTCACCTCCAAAAATAGGGCACCAGTGATGGAAGTCCCCAGAGCATTGCTGTGCTGTTAGAGCATGGCCCTGGGGGCATGGGAAGCCATGGGCAAAGGCATCATCCACAGGTCTTCACTCCAGACTCACTCCATGGAGGGAGGCCTGAGCATCCCCCAAACCCGCTCCCAAACTGCCCCAGTACATGGAGCACTGTCTGAAAGCAATCTCGGAAGTGTTACAGTGAGAGCCCACAGAGATGGGGATCCCAATTCTCGTGTGAAATGCACCATCTTTAATGTGTCTGGGGAATGGACTCTGCGGGATTTACTGAGCGTATCTGCACCATGGGCTGGATCAGTCCCTGCTGCCCAGGGAGCCCACTCTGCTCTCATCCACCCCAAGCCTGCTTCTGGGTTGGCAGCTCATTGCCATGTCAGAGAGTCACACCCCAACAAGGTGGAGCCACCTCCTGCTCTCACTGCCCTCTGCTTGGTACTTTGGATGCAGCTGAACAGAAAATGAAGAACAGGCTCGAGGGCACCTCCTCTGGCATTGCTCTCACTGCTTGAGCCTCCACCATCTTCCCATTCCTTTCTGGATTTCTGCAGATGCTGTGTTACATGGTGTCACTCTGCTGTTAACCCTTTCCATAGAGTCCTCAAGGCTCCTGTTGTACAGCTACCTTGACAATGCCAAGCCAGGGTGAGCAAACATTTACTTCAGCTGCTTGTGTTTTAAAGAAAAGAAGCAGGATCTTTGCTGGAAGGCAGGAATCTACACCATGGTGATGCGCTGTTGAAATGGTACCATGTCAAACTGATTTCCAGGCCAGAATCACAGTCAAATTCTGTCTTTTCTGTGACAGAGTCTGAAGAACTGAGAAAGCATTCGCTGGTGTCCCCAGCACAGAGCCCACTGCCCGGTCCAGGCTCACAGCCTCTGGGCTGATGTCCAACGACATGGGATGGGATCACGGCACCACGGGACAGTCAACTCTCCTGTTCTCCTACATCCAGTGAGGCCCAATATCTTCTGCAAAGTTCATTTCCATTCTCAACCTTCCTTTCTGGATCCCCTTCCAGTATAAATGCTGTGGAAGCACTGAGGCCTTCAGCCAGTGTTCTACCAGATCCCACAGTAGAGGCAGAGCTGCAAATCAAACCTGTGAGTCAGAGGACGTGCCTCCATTTCTGCTGAGCCTGTCTGCATCAATGGCTTCAATTTCTCTGCTGCATATTGTACTCCTTAAATGTTAGTGATGAGTTTCACCCTGCACTGCATTTTCAATGAGCTGCTCTGGGTAATGTACACTTTGAAAATGATAGCCAGCAGCTGTAGTGTTTCTTTGGCTCCCCTGAGATCCCTGTTTGTTTAATAAACTTGTATTTTTCTGAACAGCACAACTCATTGTGAAGGTAATCGTAAAGGGAAAAAATGCCTGTGAACAGAACTGATTAAATACCAGAAAATACAAAGCATCTTGAAATCCAAGTGACAGAGCCACCTGATGAAAAATCCACAAAGAGATTTTAATTAAAATTTATTACAACAGGCAAAAATAAACATCTAGAAAGTAAAGATTAAATCCTTCAATCAATACAGAATTTCACACTGGTAGAGAACACTTCCTCCTTTCTGAGATTGGTCCAATCCCTTCTCTGAAGGCCCCTCAAAACATATAGGCAAAGAAAAAAAGACCTCATGCAGCTGATTTCACAACCAGATGTGACCAAATGCCCTCACTCCACCAATATCTCCTCGTGTCTGTGAACTCTCAGCTCCGTGGAAGCAAAGCGTTTCACAGAATCACAGAATCACAGAAT
>NW_010324023.1:0-15636 GCF_000700745.2 Antrostomus carolinensis
TTTTATTTTATTTTATTTTATTTTTTTAGTTTACTTAACAGGGGTAAAATATATGTCTTTAAACATTTATTATTCTCTGTTTGAAAACCTAGGAGTCTGGCTCCGGTAAAAGAGTTTCCATATACTTGTGGAACTAAATTTTGCTTTCAACACCTTTACTTGTTTGGATAGAAAAAGAATTGTTTATCATTGTGATCTTGCTTCATGAAAACATGGTCTGCAGAGAAATGGATAGTGAAGTGCTACCAGTTTTATTTTAAAAAATATTTTGTAATTAAACTGCATGCATACACACACTCACACATATACATATACACAGAATTTTTTCTTCAGACAGCAAGAATGTACTGCCTAAGTGGTGTGTAACAATTTAAATTAATTTAGCCAGCTTTAATAAGGTATTGCCAACTGCTTTTGTTACAAATAAATATTTAAAGATCAATTTTCATATACAATCAAAGCTTAGGAACAAATAATTTCAATATGCCAAGATTCCTTTCATTTCTCTGTCTCTCTTTCCCCCCCCTTGCCCTTCCATCAGTGGCTAGCTATTAAAGATAAAATGGTTGTAATCATTATTATAATAGATCTGCATGATCATTCTAAGTGGGCCTAATCCTCTGCTTTTCTTATTGCATTGCAATATCCTTCTATGGGAATGGAAGAGATGACACAAAAGATTATGACTACTGAGTATGAAAAAGGAAGACCAGAGTGAAAGTTACTCTTTCCACAAAAGTGCTTAATAAACATTAGAGTTTCACACACAGGCTGATAGGAAAAAAAAGCCACATGAAATGAGCCTCTCTAGCACAATGTTTTCCACTACAATTTTACTGAAAACACAATTTAATTAAAACACACACACACATGAAATAGCCTACTTTTGAGTTCTAGCTATGAGACAAGGCCATACTGTATGCATACAAACTCTAAGAAATAATTTATAGGACAAATTCCCCACAAGACCATTCAGGGAAAGAAAAAAAAAAAACCCTAAAAGCAAGAGAGAGAAAAAAAGACCTGGCTCTTGACACTAAAGGCTTAACATCAAATGCGGCCAGAAATCCATTTTCACAGTTTTATTGCCCATTCTGGACGCTTCATTTCAAAGGGAAAGAATTTGAATTCAGACACATAAAATTCCCTTTGTTCTCTTGCCCTCCAGCCTTTGGTGCCAGTGTGGACTGTCCTATAGGGAGAGGTTGAGATAAAAAAAAAATGCAGCTTAGATACCTGGCCCCAAATGATGCCCCTTGGCATTCTTAATTAAATCAGCTTTGCAATAGATTGACAATGCACTGTCAATTATAATCATTTATATTAGTGAATGGAGTATTTTTAACACTTTGGAAACAACAGAAGTTCAATAGACTTGGGAAAAAAACCCCCCAAACTATACAATTATACCATATGATGATTACATACAATACAGTGCATCGGATTGTAGGTCACATAGCATTTTATCTTAACATTGGGTAACCCTGATGTGATTTTGCATATCTTTTCCCATCTGAGAGGACATTTCCAGTTAGGTTCATCTGGGTTGTTTGTTGTTTTTCTGTTGACTTCAAAACAGAGTATTGTAAGGGGGTAGGAAGAAGGGGACACTGCAGCTCTGTAATGGAGGGAACCTCTGTTATAGAGAAAGGGCCAGATCCAGAGTCTACTGCACTGGAGGGAGGTATTCCTATTGATCTCAGTAGGCTTTGGACCAGTACCTGCAGAGATTATTTTCACTCAGAGTTCTGAGGTACTTTTGATATTAAAATCTGCACAGGCATATTTATGAAAGGAAGATATGTCTTTTGCTAGGAACCGACATCCCGACTTGTACTGATGAATAATGTACTTTCTGCTTTCTACAGTGTTATTTCTTTATGTTTTAGTCTCATGTCTCTTTATATTCCAGTTAATTTGGAATAGATATAGATCAGCTCTCAGGCTTCAGAATGTAAATTTATCACCTGGAGAGGTCAAGAAGGCATTTTTTCCTCTCCACATATAACACTGCACAAGAGATTAGAGGTCTGTATAACAATGCCTGTATTCCCAGTTTCTGTGGAGTTTATAGCTACTTTTTCCTTTCTTCTTTTTGGAACCCACTGACACTGATATTCATTTTGCTTTGGTGGGTTATGCACGACTTTTGCTTAAAACATTCATGTAAGTTGATTTTGATTTTCCTGTATGAAATATTGCTCCTCCGTTGGATGTTAGTATAGGACAGCAGATCAGTTGCATGTTGGTGGACTATGTTCTAGTTAAGTGACAGTTAAAGAATGCATCTCTGTTAAAGTTATAGACATGGACAATTTTTAATTGCTTATTGGATTGATTTGTAGAGATACTGTCACTGTAGCAACTATACAGAAGCTTATTGCTTACCTTGAAAACTGTACTGTTTTCCATAAACTATGCATGGAGGAGGCAACTTTGCTTTAAATTTTTATGAGATTTTAAGAAGTTGTTGTAACTGGAAAATGCTAATCAAGTGTTGCCAATTTTACCATAATTAGAACACTTTTCTAAGACTTGCATCTTTGTATTTCAAACCCAGTTGGGAGATTTTGACATTTCTCTCAACAGAACTATTCCCACATTTCTGAGCACTAAGGACCTCACAGAGATCCTAGCAATTCATTTGTCCAGAAACAGGAGGTAAGCTTAAAAGATAAGAAAGAAACTAAAAAAATATTGTGACTTGACCTGACCTGTGGTAGAATCAGGACCTGAAATTTGGGAACTGGCCTTCAGAATGACCTGCCATATGTCCCTCAGAAATTATTCTTGTGAACTGAGATCAAGGGTTTTCAAGTCAGGACCTGTCCACCAACTATTATGCAGAAAAGAAAGTGGCATCTCATTTGGTGAGGTCCCTTTTGAAGCATGTCTTAAAGACATCTTGAATTGTAGTATATTGAACTTCAGGTGGAAGTGAACAGGGGGAAGATTTTAAATCAGATATTCTGCAATAGTTTATGTCATCATGGTGGCAAGTACCTGGAATGTGCAATTGCTGGAGCTTCTAAATAAATGTAAAATTGACCTTATAATAATAGTTGATCAGTAGCAGAGATCTCTTGACTAGCTTTAGACAATAGTATAAGATCAAATACAGATCCATGCTGTCACTTCTGCAGTCAGAGAAATATACTGAAATTCTTCCCTTTCATCTTTTCCACTTCTATTTTTCTCTTACACTGTTTTTTGCTTTCACTTATCTTTATACTCCACTTTTTCATTTTCCTATGAATGTATATTCAATGCAAGATATTTTAATTCTTGCCTGCAGAACCAGATGTTTCCTCTCAGCATGCCTTGTGAGAGTAGTGATCGAACTCTGAAGAGTATTCCTCTTCTGTTCTTTCACCAACCTCAAATCCCTTACCAATAGCAAGCTTGTATGTCAGGCTGTCCTCTCTTTTTAGTATCACTGGACATGATCAGGATTTCCATTCTGCTTTGAGAAAGCCATTCTGGATCTTAGATACTTCTTACTGCTCTGTTCTAGAATTTCTTCAACTAGTCTACATCTTTCTTCCAAATCAGCAGTGTCTGTCAATAGGAAACTTCTGTTTAGTTTTGGGAATTCACTGAAGTGAATCTCCTTTTATATTTAAACAATTCTGAAATTTAGTTAATCTGAAAGCCAATTAAAATTATTAATATATTTACAATTAATTCTTGGTAGAGATCTTATCACAGCTTATTTTTATGCACTCGGTGAAGGATTAGTGACTGTTAAAATAGTTGAGTCCAATACACACTCAATTCCTGTAGCTTTAAAATGTCAAGAAAACACAGTGCTGCAATGGATTCAAAAGTATCATACTCTGGAATAATGCTGAATTAACTTACTTTGAGCAAATGTTTTCAACAATCAAGATTAGGGTTTTTGATGAACCCATTTTAAAAGGGTCAGTTTTTTGGAGATGGTTTCAGTTTAGGACAAAAAATTAAATACATGAAAACTGAAAAGATTTTAACTTGAAATATGGACGTGATACCCCATGGGAACTGTATTTTAGGTATTACATGGTTCCATTTTCCTTTTTGAGACAAGTTTCTTCATTGGAGTACCTCTTTAATGTTGCCCTCTAACTGATTCCTATGGTGCATTGAAATGAAACAAAGAAGAAAGGACACCTTCCAGGAATTGTAGTCCTGCTAGGTAAGTACAATATTAAGAAAAATAAATGGAGGAGAAAGGATAGATGAATCTATAGTTCTCATAAAGCACCATAGTGGCATTTATAGTTCAATATTTGTAAATCCTTGACTTTCGGGTAAAATATAAAATTTTGACATTTTTGCCCTTATCCTCCACCCTCACCCCAAAAAACCAAAACAAGAATAAAAACATCTGCTATCATCAACAGCCCATTAAAAGCAAAACCTTCACTGAGGTCTGTAAAAAAATATGCTAAAATACATCCTGGAACAGGAGAGCTAACTTTTTTTCAGTTCCAGCCCCCACCCCGATCTTCCTGTTCCAAGTGGATATCAGTGAAGATTTATTTCCTATGTATATCTAATGGTAATTTAGGATGATAAATCTTTCAGAGACAACTCTCTGCAGACTTAGTGAAAATGTATGCCTGAAGCTAATTTTTTTCAGCAGTATGGCTTTTCCTTTTCCAGTTATATTGGCTTCTGAATAGTCCAGTCCTTTGTTTTCAGGTGAACCCAACAGGGATTTTGCTTTTCAGAAAAGACACAAGGTCTTATTTGTCAGAGGTATCTATGAAAATGGCCCTGTCAAGGGATTCTTGTGAGTATTGTATCCATGTAGGTGGGAGAATGCTCCCATTGGATCTCTTCTATCATAATTGTAATGGAATTTAATGTACAGTTATATGAATTAAGTATGGAAGAGAACTGAAAAACACAGAGCTATCCTTGTTTCCCAAGGCAGGATGTGCTGTACCTAAACCAGTCTTGTCATCTTTATCTAACTTGCTCTTAAGAATTTCCAATGACATAGAATCCATCATCTCTTTAGAAGTCTGAAACTTACAGTTAATATCTTTCTTCTGGCTCATTATTTCATGCTTTATAGTGTGGAGAATGGATGATTCCATTTTGCTTTGTAATTCTCTGGTTCTCCACTGGTTTTTACTGTCCTGTCCCACAGTGTCTTCAGTAAGTTTATATCTTCCTTCAAGTGTGGGGCCACAGCTGGGCACAGTTTTCCATTTGTGGCTGTATTGACGCAGAAGAGAGAACAGATTAGTGAAGTGCCTTTTAGATGAATTTTTTAATATGATATTTACCTTTTTGCCACAACATTACAATATGGCACCCACGGTGACTAGTCCTAAATGAGTATAGAACTTTACCCTTGTCCTTACTACAATTAAAGTTGTATCCTACTTTTTAGGGCTATTATTTCATCCAATTAATGGTGAAGTCTAATCCAAATTGCCTGAAGTGTGGTTTAGCTGCATGTCATCTGTACACGTATTACAAGTATGCTTTATTCCATCTTCAGGTCATTAATGAAACACAAATTAGTGCCAAACGTAGAACAGACCCCCCCATGGAACACTCAATGCATCCATCCAGCATAAGTAGAACTCATTAAATGTATCAACCTTAGTTAAATTTCACTAATATTTTATCTGCCTGCTCTTCATCACATACTGTAAACATTTGGTAAAATCTTAGGTGTTGTAAATGATGAAATTAAGAACTCGGATCCAGAAAAATGGAGATGTGTCAATTCATATCAACAAAGATCAGTTTGTGATAAACTTAATTTTGCTCCACCTTAAGCCAAGGACAAAAATTATACCAATTTCATTTAATTGAAACTTGGAACTCGTTATGACAGATGAGCTGATCTTCATTTAATTATGTTGGTTTGAAGTTAGAAGCATATTCAGCTTGTTTATTGGTTTACAAGTTTACCTTTTCTCCTTCCCTTCCTCCCAGCCCCCTTCTTTTCCCTGATTAACTTACAGCAGAATAAGTGAATCTCTTAGCAAAATAACAGAAAAGTAAGTGGTATAAAAAAGAGCATATCTTATATGACTTAAGCTGTATTTGTTTTGGAAGATAAATGAGGTCTGGTTTGAGTGTCTGTTTCTGTTCAGGAAAATATATTCAAAATCTAAACTCTACTTATGAATATAGTCCCATATTTAATATCATTAATACCTGAACTACTTCATAGGAGTTTGCTATTTAGTAATTTTAGTATTTGTTTTTTACCTCATTTCAGCTTTATGTTCCATTTGGTTCTTCCTAAAGCTCTTCCTTTTTTTTTTTTTTTTTTTTAAAAAAAAAAAACAAACCAAAACCAAAACCAAAAAGGACATCAGACAGCACAACTGAGTTAGTTACCCAAAATGGTGAGAGAACTCAACATTGTTCACATAGTTTCTCAGACAGGACTACAGTGAGCTCTGTTAAAAATAACATTTACCATGGCATGGTGCAAATATCTCATAGTAGAAAACACTTTAAGCAAGGAAATACTGTGGTAAAATCAATAGCCCGGAACACTATTATGCTTTCTAATGGCACCCACTGTTTGAGCAGGGAACATGTACAGATATTTCCATATTTCTCATGTAAAATTCCTGAATACTAGAATCAAATTACATTTAGTACTGCAACAAAGACATAGATTTACAGCCTAGACTATAAGCTCCTCTGAAGCAAAACTTGTCTAGGGCCTGGAATCCAACTCCAACTCCAACTCCAGTGAATTTGAGCGGAGATTTTCTCTTCTACCACCTCTGAGACAATTCTGAACAGGACAGCATGC
Source organism: Antrostomus carolinensis (assembly GCF_000700745.2). NCBI lineage: Eukaryota > Metazoa > Chordata > Aves > Caprimulgiformes > Caprimulgidae > Antrostomus > Antrostomus carolinensis. The sequence goes on from NW_010324023.1 coordinate 6,776, forward strand.
AGTGCAAGGAAACTGGTCAGTGTGGTTCATTCAAACACAGTTGGCTTTGGTTCCTGTATGCTGCTCCTCCTCTGGACGTGGAGGGAGAGAGAGCTGGGTGTCCTGGCTGTGGCCAGACGTGGAGTGCAGAGAGGAACAGTGCACCGGAGATGACCATTGGAGGTGTGGAACCCCACTGCCAGGAGGATATGTCTCATGCCTGTCAAAGCAGGGAGTGTTTCAGCCTGGGGGAGGAATACACTGAACCCATTACACACCCTCCTGAGCTGTAGTCTGAGCAGACATGCAGAACTGGCATATCCTGCCTTTGGTGACTCATGACAAACCTCCACACATACCAGCCCATCCTGTGTCAGAATCATAGAATCATAGATGGAATGGTTTGGGTTGGAAGGGACCTTTAAAGGTGATCTAGTCCAACCGCCCTGCAATGAGCAGGGGCATCTTCAACTAGATCAGGTTGATCAGAACCCCATCCAACCTGACCTTGAATGTTTCCAGGGATGAGGCTTCTATCAGCTCTCTGGGCAACCTGATCCAGGGTTTCACCACCCTCATCAAAGAAAATATTTTCCTTATATCTAGTCTAAATCTACCCTCTTTTAGTTTAAAACCTTTACCCCTTGTCCTACCCTTACAAGCCCTGCTAAAACATTTGTCCCCATCTTTAAGCCTTAAGAATTGTCCCTGTGCTGGTATGCTAGGCTGCAGCAATCAGGAGCACAATGCAGTCATGATTTGGAAGGCAACTCCTCTTAGTCTGTCAGAGCCATTCAGTTTGGGGCTGCACAGAGACAGATGTTAATAGTGCTCAGGTTAAACTACGAAGTCATTAATTTTTCAGATTTTGGAGAAGAAAACTGGTGTACACTTATAACAGTTATACACATTCTTAAAAATAAGCTGGCTTTTAGTTTTATATCACACTTTTGAGCACAAAACTAGATGTACTACTTCTGTAAATACTAGGTCTCAGAGGATTTTTCTAGCAAATAAAGGAAGTAAAGGAAGAATTCTGATTTTGCTTACTCCCTGAGAAATGTAAAATTGTTCCATATGATTAGTGCAAATCCCACTGTAAAAGACAAATTAAACTTTAGTCTGTTGGAAGGGGAAGTGATTGAAACCAACTTCTATGCATTTTACCACTTCCTTACCATTGTGATCTCTAGGAACTGAGGCCAGAGTATGACACATGAAATAAAAAATACTGTATTAACAACATGTATATGCATATGTATGTGTAAGTGTATCTGGAATATCCTTATATATGTATTGTTCTTTGACTTTTTGGGTGACACTTAAAAAGTACCATGATGTACCTGTATATTTATAATTATTCCATGTGTATGTGTAGAAGAAACTAAGCGTATTGTAATTGGATAGCAATAATGAACCTTTTCACAGTTCAAATGTTTAGCATGTGGTCAAACAATTTAGGTTGTGGGCAGGTAATGACCCCAATTACAAATAAACCTGCCTTTGACTTCAAGAAGATTACAGAATCATTACTGTGGAGACAATTTAGATATATATGTTAGTTATATGCTTAAATGCATTTTGGAATCAGCATTTTATACAAGATGTCAAGGGTAAGGAAAGGTGGAAAGTAATACCTAAAAAGGATCCCATTGATTAGAATTTCTCCCCACTTGTATTTTTGTCCTTTTCATATTACATTATTTGTGCGACTGCCTGAGGTATTTTATACAAGATTCAGGGGCAAACCCCCCCACATTGTATAGTATTTAAATAATTGAATGCTGGCAGAAAGGTGGTGTTTTGATGAGTCTGCAGTTTTGTATTGAAATCAAATATATCGTAAGCACAGGGAAACACAACTCAGTGCCCTAAGAAGGTCTGGTGTCATGGTCAACACTCGAAATTTGCATGAGAGGTTATTCAAAAGAGAGACAAGAGACTTCCCTATTGTATTAGCATGGTAATGCAATTCTTTGTTTATTAACCTGATCCACACCAGCTCTGGTATGTACAGGGTCTGGGTTTTTACGAGCTATAGGCTTTTATGCAGAGATATTTTATTAATCTAATTAAAAGTTTTATAAAAATAAATTATATTTATGTTTGTGTCTTCTATTTGCTATTATTAGGGAACCCAGACTACCTCTGGTGACTTCAGAGAGGGCTGGTCAGGTCCCATCTGTGTAAATCTTGTGAGTTGTCATAGACTCATTGCATTTGATTTACATGTGAAACCTGCAGACTGAGCACAAATGCTAACCAGACAGCTGATAAATAACACAATATCAAAGCAACACTTTTGCATTTCTTTAACTCCTTTCTTATAGGGACCTCCAAATGTTTTTCAGACCTTAATGAATTAACCTTCACAGTAAAAAGATCTTGTTAGAACAGTATCCACAACACCAAAATAATGTTTCTATACCTTATTATGTTTACAAATTTTATGCTTTGTAACTTGAGCAATGGACTAAGACCCATTGCACAAGTTTTCTTAAACAAAAAACCAAAAAGTGTTCCTGTCCCAAACACCTCACAAACTAAAGGCCTGACTGGTGGTTTGCATTGATAGATAGAGGGAGTCCTTTAAACTTACCACCCCTCTGCTGAGACACGCCTGTGTAGATCTGGTGCATGTGAAAAACAAACAAGATCAAGTTACCCAGGAAGTGGCTTAAATCCACTGTGAGTTTGGTTTCAGGCAACCAGTTTTGTTTCATATTTGCAACAGGCTAGAAGCACATGTACATGCAGTTATCAAGTCTCAGCTGAGGGCTGTACCTCAGCTGCTTGTGGTTGGCCTGCTCATACTCTAAATCTTGTACTGCTTTAGATGACAAGACTTAAAATGAGGTAGCAATTCCAGCTTTACAACCATGAACAAAGAGAGGTTGTACAGAAAGCTGAGAGAATCAGGTGTCAAATCCAAAATGAAGGTTCATTTTCCAGTGTGTAGCTATAGGTGCTAGGAGACCTGTTACACAGCCCAAAAGCAATTTAACATTGATATTTGGTACCAAGTAAGATAGAAATGTCTGTCAATGTTTATGCATAAAATTCACTTGTCTCAGCTGCTTCTCATCTGTCTAAGAGCCTGGTCCATTGTCCAGTAATGCCAGGGGGAAGTCTTGCAAGAGGTATCTCCAGAAAGACATTGGAATCAAGTATGATTTCTCTCTAAGAGCAAAGAGGAATGCTTAGTGATGACATAGAGGAGAGGAACCACAGAGGCTGTAACAACCTGCTGCTTGCTGCAAGAAAAACTAATGATAAGCAGGCACATGGATTTGCATGACCGATAACCATGGTCCTTCTGTCACTGTGCCTCTTCATGCACCTCTGAGAGTCTCTAGAGAAACCTGTCACTGTGACCTGTCTGTCCTCTTTATATCTTTTACTTTGGCTTGTCTAGTCCCACTGAACTGTGTTAAAAATTGCCTCAGCGGATGGTGGATCAGGCCTTGGATTCTCTGTAAAAGTGTTATGCACCTAGGTTAAGCAGCTCCTAAGGGGGAAGAAACAGATGCCAGGAGTGTAACAGAAAGGAGCTTTTGAAGAAAAAGTTGTGAAACAGACCTATTAGCAACTGGTACTTACAGGGCTGAAAGCCACCTTGATGGTGGGGGGAAAGGAACAGCACATCGGGTGACATGAACTATGCACTACACTGCTTGTTGTTCATGGGTGGGCAAGAGAAACACATGCCAAATTCATGTCTGTTTTGCAGCATGCAATGTGTATCTTGATATAGTTGATGTTGATTATTTTGAAATATTTAGTTTACAATGAATAAAAACCCTAACGGTTACTCTAGCCATTCCGGGAGCACAGTTTTGATGGTCACTGATGCACATAAGTAGCCTCTATATAGTGTTGTAAAAAATAAAATTAAACCAACATGCAATATTACTATTTGTCGTGGGTTGACCCTGGCTGGATGCCAGAGGCCCACCAAAGCCCACTCTATGGTTCCCCCTCCTCAACTGGACAGGGAGGAGAAAAATATAACGAAAGGCTCATGGGTCGAAACAAGGACAGAGAGAGACTGTTCACCAATTACTGGCATGGGCAAAATAGACTCGACTTGGGAGAAAAAACACAAATTTTAATTTATTACCAATCAGACAAGAGGATAATGAGAAATAAAAACAAATCTTAAAACACCTCCCCCAACTCCTTCCTTCTTACTGGGCTTAACTTCTCTCCCAATTTCCACCTCCTATAGGCATCCACCTGCTCTGGCGTGGGGTCCTCCACAGGCTACAGGTGGACATCTGCTCCACCGTGGACCTCCATGGACTCCAGGGGGTCAGCCTGCCTCACCATGGTCTTTACCACCAATCTCTGCTCCAGTGCCTGGAGCACCTCCTCCTCCTCCTCTTCACTGACCTTGTTGTCTGCAAGGGTTGTTTCTCTCACATCTTCTCACTCCTCTCTCTCCAGCTGAAAAAAGTGTGCAGGCTTTTTTTCTCTTCCCCTTTTTTCTTAATTATGTTATCACAGAGGTGTTACTGATGGGCTCGGCTTTGGCCAGCGGTGGGTCTGTCTTGCAGCCGGCTGGCACTGGCTGTGTCAGACCTGGGGGAAGCTTCTGACAGCTTCTCACAGAAGCCACCACTATGCCCCCCCTGCTACCAAAACCTTGCCATGCAAACCCAATACATTATTATAGCAGTATTTAATAACTGCAAAGTAAAGTAATCAGAGTTAGGTAATGCCAGAAATAAAGCTGATCATTCAGCTTTAATTTAACCCACTTATGCATATGGTTTACATTAATATTAATTATATAATTGCCTTTTAGTTTTCCTATAAGATCCAGGGTTTATTCTGAACACAGGATGAGTGGTGTTTATGGAATAAGCTGGTATTCCATAGTTTGTTTTATTTGCATTACTAGGTCTCTGCAATTTTAATATGCTTTGATCAATAGGATGCATTACGTCTGCATTTACCTTATAAAAACTTGTCAGTTCTACCTGCAAATGCTTTTTCATTTTGTTAAGATGTTTCCTGAATGTTTCTGTAATTTGGGTGTGTGTAGAATGTGTAATTCTGCAAACCCCATAGAGGTGCACCATAAACACCATAATACTTGTCACGCTTCTATTAGCACCCGCTAGTGTGCTGTCAACACCACATTAACCGACCAAGACCAGATTTTGCAAGGTTTTATTTTCATCACTGTTGGGTCAAATGCAGCCTGGGTCATCAGAAAACAGAACTTTTTTTACATCTTCTGTTTTCCTTGAGTTCTAATGTAAAGTTATATGGTGGTTTTCAGCCTATGTCCTAAGCTGTGCAGGCTCACATCCCAGAGTCCTGTTGCTTTGGCTCTAGAAGTATGCATCCACTGCATGGTGAATGAAATGCACAGTTACCTCATGATAGCAAAAGAATACCCGTGTTATCACCGTCAGGGTTACAGCTGATCAAATTAAATGCTGAGGAACAGGATACATCAGCTTAGTGGAGTTATGTGCTAACCTGATAGCCCTGCCTGTGACCCTGACTCAACTCACTCGAGTGTCCCTTCATGACATTAAATAACGTGTGTTGACTAACAACGACACTGGTAAGGAAGGCAGGACTGAGCAGACACTGACAGTCCTCGCACAGTGCAACTGAAATACATGGTAGAGTTGTTCTCCAGGCTGTACTTTCATCATAGTTGTAGATCATGGTAGACTGTGGTACCTTTCAACAACATGACTTCTGGTTTTGTTGCTAACTGAGTAGGAGATGACCTTCAGGACAAAAACAGAGCCATTCTCCCAGGAAAGAGAAAGGAAAGGGTGAATACTGACTCCCTGTAGGGAAGATAAAACTTTTAACTATAGTCCCATATCTTAGAGAAATGTCTTTGATGCAAGAGACACTGTGTTTTGCAGATGCCTTCCCTTCCCTTCCCCTGAATTTTCATACAAGGTGACATCCCAGACTACACTTTCTGTGTTCCAGAATTTTGTATAGTTATGAATGATTACACACTCTTTTTCTTCTGGTGAGAAATAAGTTGGATGAGACCTGGAAGGGCAAAGGAACTTATAGGTAAAAGATGAGTCAGGTGTGTTCTCTGTTTAGATGACAACCTGTAGAGAATGGGGGGAAGTATGACACTTCATAAATAGGAGCTTCAGCTGCTGACATTAAAAAAATTAAAAAAAGTCCTCTGATATTCTGGGGCCCCTGAGAGCACTAGGGTATAAGTGAGGTTTAAAGTTACCTGAGTTTTTCAACCATATAGAAATTTCATCCCTGCTACCAATAGAAAATAGCCCTTATGTAAAAGAGCTATATTAAATCAAAATATATTTTAAAAGTCAGGAGATTTAAAGAGTTTTGAATTTTTCCTTGCAAGTTCCATACATCTGTACATCATTTTTCCGTGGAACAAGAGAAAACTTGAAAAGGCAGAACTGGACCATGGTCATTCAAAAAAATGAATCCACTGTACATAAATGATTGCATTGTTTGTGAGAATAGGTGACAACACATTCACCAAAAGCCACCAGTGCTTCACTCCCAGCTTGTTCTGACTCATGGGTAATTTACATTCCTCTCACAGTGATTTTCAATAAACAGCTAACTCTGATCTATAATATAGTCAGTTCTAACAAGCCAGATTTCAAAAGGTTTATCCATCTAGCTAAAATGAACCTCAGTCATCTTTGTGAACGAAACACCCACGTAGGCTATTTGTCTTGGACTTGAGTGTTTGGCAAAAAGCCTGACTTAAGCCTTGAGCATGAGAGCTTAGTGAAAAATGTTGCCATTCAAGGGGGGGTTTAATGTCCAGGACCAACCCCACCCTCTGTACTTAGCTCTGAGCTTCTTGGCAAAAGCATTGAAACCACAAGACAAGTTTTATCATCTGGTAAGCCTGTCGCTTGAAAAAGAAAATGACTTCAGTAAAATACTTCAACAATTATAGTACATTTTAATTAGGTGTATAGCACATAATCAAAGCTTATTTTTTTAAGTGTATTTTTTTTTAAACAACAACAACAAAAACCCACAAAAAACCCAACCCAGTGCTATTCAGTGTAAGTGCTTTAGGAGAGATGCCTGGTAGCAGTGGTCTGTCCTCCCAGACCTGTGGAATACCTGTTAGTTTTGGCTGTTGGGAAATACAGCGATTAGGTCATAAGTGAATTGGGTAAGCAGGTAGAGGTGGGCAGATACAAACATCTCACTACTTTCCTCTGTCACATCAGAATGAAAGAGGAAGGATTTAGACTGATACAGAGCGAAAGGAGGATGGCAAAATAGGCAGCTTGCAATGGCAGAACCTGTTCCCAATTCAGGCATGGGGCAATACTTACATATAGATGCAGTGGAGGAAACTGTTAAAGTGGAGGGAAATGCCTAGCTTGTTGGGTTGTACCTGCCTCAGACAGTTATCTGATGAGTCTGTCCTTTTCTTATATTTTGGCAAGACTGACTTAGTTTGTCTTGCCAGTAAATTCTCATCTAATTGAATTGACAAGCATGGACACTTTTAAATTGAAGCTTCCAGTCTGCCCCAAATTCAACTGGTTATTTTTTATTGTAGTGTAGTGTCTGCCATATGAGTTAATATATTGAGTCACTTACAGTTGCTGAAGAAAAAAGCTGATAAAATATCTTTGCACTGACAGATAGTAGATCTATGATTTTTTTAAATTTTTTTTTTTAGGTCATTCTTTCTGGCAGTGTGCTGGCTCTAAGCCCCTTGTGTTTGGTTTGGCATGAATGGTAGCTTTCATTATTATTCGCATCCCTAATTCTTTCCTCAGCTTTAGGTATTTCCTGGCTATGTGTTCCTCCCATCAGTCGTAGTGTCTTGTTTGCTGATCATGAAGCACCAAGAGAGTGTGTTCAAAGAGCTCAGTTCTACAAGTTTTGAGAAGTTCTGCTAGCTGCTGGTCAGCCTCAGGTCTCATTAAATTCAACAACAGTGAAGGCTCCTCTGTGCTTCTGCAGCTGGCAAGATGAAGCTATACATTGGTAATTATAATTAGATAATTAAGCACTAGGTATTATGGAGTGTCTTGAAATACCTCTGTCCTTTCCTTCCTTTTTCCCCTTGTTGAGACATTTGCAAAAAGCCTAATATTCTACAATTTTATAGTATGTGTGATATTATAAATTTACCTTTTATACTTTTATTTCCATATTTTTGAAGTGTGTGCTTTCAAAATGTGTGCCTTTGTGCATATTATTAATTAAGACCCTTTTTGGAAGAATCAGATTCTATTATGCCAGTGAATACAAAATACCAAGTAGTCCTTGTTACAGAAGCCACATACAGACTGATGTTCACACTCAGATCTCTAAGACACAATCATCAGCAAGACATTATGAAGAGTATTGATGTGCAAGGAAATTATATTTGTGTATTTATTTTGTGTGTTAGCAGACATGTGTATGAGAGTTTGTTTTGCCAGAAATTGTGCATACCCTGTGCATTAATACTTTGCAAATATAGTTGCCATATATATAGTTTTAGAACAGTTTGCCAAGTTTTACTCAGCAGCCTAATGATTTTCAAATGACAGAAATTTTCTTGGAGGCTGACAAATTCTATGCCAAGTTTCAATCCAAATTGCCCCCTGAAATATCTGAGTTAAGGAGACATGAAAAATGAAATATATACTGGAAAATAAGGAGGAAAAAAGTTACCTTTTGCAGTTTTGCCAGGTCAGTAATTAAATAGTTGATTCTAAGCTTGCTACAGTAATTTACAGTTACAATTACCTGCTACAATCTGTATATTGAATGATGCCATTTAGAAAAGACTTTTATCTGATTGCAAGGAGCACTTAAAAAAGACTTTTACACATTACACAGTTTGGAGTTGTGACTATGAGGACCTGATCCAAAGCTTTCTGAAATTG
>NW_010324023.1:15662-100453 GCF_000700745.2 Antrostomus carolinensis
GACCTGAATGACAGTATAAAATAGATTTTTTTCTCTACTTAAAAATAATTCAGACTCCCCTTTTAAGTTTTGTAGGTTAAATTCTATCTGGACTATCATAAGTGAAGAGCTGAGGATCTTTGTTGTGCCATGAGTTATATGATGTTAAACTCCTTCATAGCATAAATTCCTCATCGAAAATTCTCCTGTTCTTCAGTGGTTACAGTAAGTTGAGTTAGAGTTTACAGTCTTTTGAATTTTTTGCCTGCTTACATATATGGTGGAAAAATTCACTTGCCTCAGTCACACCTATGCTTGTACAAAACAGCCCTGTAATTGTATTACTGTAACCCTAGACTTTTACCCCATATGGCTCTTATCAGAAATTTTTTCCATGATAGCAAAAATACAGAATGAGTCTCACTGGCTTATACCATAGCACCACAATTATCTCCTAGCAGTACAGAAGGCACTGCCAATCACCCCTGTTGGTAGCAATGTTTAGAGGTTAAGTTGGGAGCACTTTGAAAACAGGGATTGCATCGTCCTCTGCCTGCCATAGCACCTGCAGTGAATTGATCATACTTGATTACAATATATTAAATCCCAGCCTGCAATACAGCAGTTATATTGCAAAGCTTGTATGTAATCAGGGGAAAAATCCGAGTGTCTTGCTGTGTCACAGTAGGATTGGAAGGTAGAACAATAAATACGAGTAGTCTGGAGGTAGAGAGGGAGGTTCAGAAATTAGGCTAAGCTGAGGATGTGTCTTTTTCAGTGTTTGTCCCAACAGAAATCCCTAGACAAGTTAACACCCTGACACTGTGCAGTATTTTCTCCAGGAAAGGGAGAGTCCAAGGAAGAGCACAACCTGAGGCAACAATATACTATGTCTACAAAGAAACACATGATGATACAGTGAGGAGGGTAACCATGATGGAACTCTTGTAGAATAATAAATTACCATGAGACAGTTTGAGGTTACAGTGGATATTTTAGTCCTGCATAAAAATTGTGAAAAAATTTTCTTGCCTGTGACAGATGACCTTAAACCATTTTAAAGACACTGGCAAAACCTGCTTCCACAACAAAATTACAAAAATCCTTATTACTGTTTCATTTTCTGGTTTATTCCTTCTTCTTGGCACCCTCCATGTTAGCATTAGTCAGTACCAGGGATGTATCATCAGATTCATAACATGTCTGCAACCTGGCTGTGAACCACATGTGCATTAGATGCAATGGGTCCTAGACACTGGACTAGTTGCTCAAGCACTGCGAAGGTGAGTCAGATGTACTGTACAGTATTTGGTACTGAATGCTAGTGCTATATAACTTTTTTATTGGGTTGTCTGTTGTTAGAAATTGCTGACAATCTCAGTTCTCAGAAAGACCAGATGGAGTTTCCTCAAATATGATCGTGGAGATAGATCGTGTCTTGGTTCAGCTTCAGGCTGATGGCTGCCTACCTCAATCACCTGATCTTTTATTTCCACACTTCTACTGCTTATAGTCTCTTTCTGGCACCTTAACCAGGCAGCCACACAGCTAAGGTAAAGCAACTTTCTCTTGACACAAGATTTTGGAGGTAATGATAAAATACCTTATTTGGTTTTCATTCTTCCAGATATGTGCCAGAATCCTACCATATGGCGAATCTGTGCAAAGACTTTGACTTTGGTGGAAATTAATAAATTTTCAATGCAAAACCAGACCATTCCTAATGATAATCAATACACTTTAGCCTACCTAATTCTTGTCTTTTGCAGTTTTTCTTGCTGAACTTCCTGAAATGGTGACACTACAATGCTAACTGCAGAAAAATACCTTTCAGATTAAATACAATTAAATGTGAATTTAAGGCTTAGTAATAAAAACCCCCTAAGTTATATATGCACATAGACATATTTGCGATATATCTATGTTTAGTTTGCCATTATTTGGTGTTTAATCTTTGACTATAAGGCGAAATGCACACAGTCATACAGAACCTAGTCCAGTAAGGTGCTGAGTAAATTTTTCATTGTTCTGGGAATTGGTGTTTATATGAATTGAAGCTGCTAAACATCCCTCAAGATGAGCTCCTTGTTTCCCAGCTTCTGTCTCACACAACCTGTAGCCTGGGTAAAGGGCAGCTGAATAACAAAACAGACAAGTGCATGTAAAACTGAAACTGCTAATTTTGAGTCCTGTATCACCTGCATCCTAGCTTTGTACCTTGTTAAAGGGCAAATGCCAGAAGATCTGAGAGGTCTTTCCTGCAAAGAGCTGCTTGTTGATACAGAAAGACCTCAGGTCAGTTAATAAAATTTGCTCTGAATCTGCACTTTCTGAGAACTGTACATAAATATTGTGTATCTATTTCATTCTGTCAAAAGCTTTGTCAGTGTCAGACTGCACAGGCGAGTGCCAAAATATGTAACCAGTTTTATGAATGAATAAGGTTAACGGGTATCTCCCTGCAGAGCAACAATTTCCCTTTTATAAAACCCACCTGAACTGGGTGAGTGCTGGATGGACATGCTGAATTCAGCCTGCAGCCAACATTTAAGCAATAATCTAAAGTGACAGTTTTATGACAGATCTGAGCAACTTATGAAATGATTGAAAAGATCATTTTCTCTTTTCTTAAGTGAGATCCACATACAGGCAATTTACAGATGCTGAACAAAGGAAGGACTCTCCTCAAAGAACAATGCTGTATAAAGAAATGACCAATCTTTCCAAACGTTAAAGAGATTTAAATCAGAATGCCATTTCCAGGTTAACACTTCTGATCTCTAAAGTACCAGCATAAAAAATATGTTAATGACAGTTGACAAAGTTACCCTTCCTGGGCAGCTAATGACAGCTTAACTCACAGAGTTAATATCTCTCAGAGCTAATATCTCTCTACTTTTCAATTTGCAGTCCTATGCAGAGCTTAGTTAAAGGGATACATGTGTTCTTACTACATTCTAGTCAAGCTCTCCTACTATTAAATACAAAAGCAATTTTTAAAGCAATGATATGGCTGACATGCAAGCCCGTAAAACCAGAAGAAATCCCAGTTAAATCTACAACTGACCCCTCTGCTCAGCTCCATTGTGTCTAAACATTTCAGTCCGCAGGGACCTATAAAAGAAACTCTCCACAGTAGATAATATTACACGATCTATGTGGTCATTTGTAAATGCTGTAGTACATATAATGTGCCAAGGATTTTACTGAGGTTTTTATACTTGTATCTCGTTTGGTTTGGTTTTCCCAGTTGCACAGTAATGGATATCCATAGATTGGATTTTTATTAGATTACTATGCTGTCCTTTTAAGGACGTGATCCTCTCTAGAGGGTTTGGCAAAACACGTTATAGAAGATAATCTAGCCCAAGCATCTTGTGGGATCAAACTGGAAAAGAAGGACAAAGTCCTCATTTAATTCTAAATCCTTAGGACATTGTAGCTAGGTCTTTGACAGCTAAATCAGGGATTCCCAACCTTGGCAACAGTCTCACTTATGGACTTCTCTAGAATTATTAAACAAAACAATGCATAAAAGCACATGGTGTTTGCACCAGTTTATATGCAGAGTTACGAGTCAAGCTGATTTCAAGTGCTCACTTAAAAATTTCCCAGTGGAAAATTATCATTTTTCTGTTAAATGGAAATTATAGTCTACTTTCCTGGGGAAAAAATCAATAAATTTGAGAACCCCGAGTCTCAAACTATCATTTGAAGTACTTTAGTAGTAGTACCTTTTTTTCTTTTGACAAAATGTATAGTTTTTTCAATAGAGGAAAAGAACCTACAGCAAGTACTAGCATAGATTAGCAAGTATTACCATAGAATAGCCAGTGCCCTGTGGCATGTCCACAGGAGCATTTCAAGTACAGAAACACTGCTCAAGGAATCATGCTTGCAGAACTAAGAGAAAATAGTTTTCTACAGCTATATACTGACAGAGAATTAACCTTCCACCTATTAGCCTGGTTTTCCGGATGGAGCCAAAGGCCTGTACACTCCTTGCCTCATGCTGGTGGCTTTTCTTTCTGTGCCTACAGCCAAGGTTTGGCAGTCCTATGGAGGTAATACAGTGTTGTTTTCAACTTCTCCTTTTATTTCTGTAATCACAAACATTTTAATTATGTTATAGCTATGTCTGTATTTAACCATGTAATAGGTATATAATGTTCTCTGGAACAAAAAAAAATGAAGCCATATAATGGTATTGCACAGTATGTAGCTTTCACATTGTTACTCAGATTTGCCATCTAGAATGGTTTTGTTCCTTTTTCCCTCTGATTCACACTTTGTAGCATAACTGTAAAGAGGCTTTGAGTACAGTATGGGGAACAGACAGCCTGGCAGGCAAGCAGGGGTCTTTTCCTCCTCAAATACTTTTCAGCATGACACAAATGTTAGCTTTGTATTAGCCCTGTAAAGGTTTCACAGCACCTGGTTGCACACCCGCGAGGAACATGCCCCAGGAGAGAGAAGAGGGCTGAGCAGGAGCCCTGTGCCTGTGTGGGGCTGTGCCTGGGGACACACCGCTGGGCTGAGTTTTACCATATCACTTCTCCCAGCACTGCTTTGTACCCTCTTCCCTGTCACCAGACATGCTGACACACAATACTCAGATAGCTTTTCTATGATTTTTGCAACCCTCAGAGATGTATAAGCAGGGTGGAAAAGACTTCACCAGACAATTACTGCTGTTAGCATTGGGATGCATCAGATTAGATACTTTTCATAGCAGATTTGCTGTGTCTGATAACAGTCACTTGGGTGGGTACAAAGTTCTTAGGTACAGTCACATAGGAAAACTGTGTGAAGTATTGGACTTTTTCCCATTCAACAGTTTCACTGGAAAGAGCTACTGTGGAAACTTACGTCTCAGTTTGCTAACAGTTTCAAATATCTCATTATACAATACACCAAACAGAACAATTAATGTAAAGGAAAATGAATCTCTTTTGATGTGAAATAAGATGTTAAAGGTTTTTTGTGTGCTTTTTGAGGTTTTTAAGTATTATAGTTGTTTTCACAGTACATGTATGAAAACCGTATCTTTAAAATTATATGATTAATGTGGGGTACTGAGCAATACTAGAATGATAACATGCTATTATTTTTTTTTTTCTATTTTTTTCTGTCACTGAAGTTAATCCAAATTTTCTAAGTATTTTGTTCAACACAGATCTGGGAAAAAATTCTTCTGTAAAATTTTTCTTCATTTAACAATGGAGAGCACTCACCATCTTCTGTAGCACCTCGTGATTAAAAAACTTAAAACCCTTACTCTCATGTGTAAATCTTACTGAAGTCAGCAAGTGCTTGTAGAATGGAGTTTTAGGAGCAGAGTCATTAGGAGAACAACATGATCAGCTGTTGGCAAATCTTCTTTTAATGATGACCACTAAACTAAACTGATATTATTTAATAATGAGCTTAAATTAGCAAGGACTGATGATTCTACTTCTTAAAATTGAAAAAGGTAAATGGCAAAAAAAAGTCAGATCACTAGAAATAGAGAGTTTGGTGACTGCATGTGGCTCAAAAACTTTGTCTTTTGCAACTTGGGCTGAGTAGTGAAACTGTGTGTGTGTAAATACAGGTTCAATTCTTCATTAGTATATAGATTTAATACAGTTCATACCATAGTTTATTTGCAGCTCATTACTCAGTAGATGGGAAGACTGAGTATCACCCCTATAATCTGAGATTTCTGGCCTCTGCAAAAGGACTTTTTTTCACAAAAAGGACCATATTTATTAAAAATACACCACTAAATGGATTTTAAAATAAAATGTTCCATCTTCTCTTTCTTATTTTAAAAAAGGAAAAAAAATAGAATTTCAGTGTTAGTTGTAAATGTGGCAAATCCAGGCCTGCAATGAATTCAAATCTGTGCATTTCATAAAGGCTACTTAGGGACAAGATAGTTTTAGATCTAAAAAACATGTAAAAAATGACTCATTGTTAATAGGGTGAGCTCTTTGCATTTGGATTAGGGTTAACTGACAGTATCCAGTCACCTTTTATTCTCACAGATTCCACCAGAGGAATGCTTTGTGTTGGCCTGAAAAAGAGAGAATTAGGTGTTCCATTTATACTATTGATCTTAATAACCTCATCTCATAAATACCTACTTTATGACATCAATAAAAAGAGAATAGCAGCAACTCCTAACAATAGAAATTGTTACTTTGTAATTCAAGTATTTCATTGAGCATCTCAAAGAGACTCCATAGTGGTACAGTAGTGATATTTTATTGCCAGTTTTTAAATATGTGCACAGAGAGACCACTTTTTTAAACAAGTGAAGATTCTAATTAATTGAGCACACTATAGCTTCTAGGTCCCACAGTTATCACAGTTCTTCTTTTTCATCTCTTAGCCTCCCCCTGTTCTTCATCTGACACATTAAAAGGAGCATATCCCTTTAAGGGCGTTGGTGGGTGTAGGACTAATTTTTCCCTGGGCTGAATTGGATGAAATAAAGCAGAGATCATTTTACACAATGGTCTTACCTCCCTGTTACCATGCATTAGCATGCTGCAGATGGAAATTATCTGCTTTTATGGGGTGGATCACGAGATATTCTAGATAGATGTATTCTCACCTTCCATAGACACCTTCCTGCAGCTGGGCCAGGACAGGGTTTTCCCTGGAGCTCTCATCCACCAAGTAGCTGCCACCAAGCCTGTTCTGTGGCACTGCCAGTCTCCACTGAAATCTCTCTCAAAAGCTCAGATTCTTTTAGCTTTCACCTAAGGCAGAGGAGAGAAACAAAGAATCAGAATTCATAGAAAAGAAGAGGAAAGGGACCCTTCCCTACAACGAGCATCTGAGAAGGAAGTTACACAGGCAGTGTCCACATTGCTGCACCTCAGAAAGGGCAAATTTTCTAGCACATCTGGTGGAATAGCAGTCTCAGACTAGCCCCAGATGTTTCACAGATTGCAGTGCAAACGGGACATTGCAGACTACCTGAGAAATAAATGCGAAACACTCCCTCTTCTTGTCCTTTTAAAAGATATTTGGCTTATATTACACATTACACACATGTATTTTTCTATACAACTACCTTTGTGTAGCCAGATTCTTCCTGGTGAATCCCAGTAGTGCCCTCCCAAAAGAGCTGGTTTTTTGTATCCTTGAGGAAAGTACAGTATTTTTTTATGTTTTCCATTGACCTCACCAGTCCCCATAGAGGACCGTCATTTAGAATAGGATAGGTTAACAAAAGGTAGGGTAGGATAGGAAACGATAAGGTAGGATAGGATAGGATAGGATAAAATACAATAGTCCGGTTCCAGTTGGAAAGGACCTACAGTGATCATCTAGTCCAACTCTCTGACCACTTCAAGGCTGACCAAAAGCTAAAGTATATTATTAAGGGCATTGGCCAAATGTCTCTTAAAAATCAAGGCATTAAACATTTGAACGTTTAGAATCACAGAATGGTTTGGGTTGGAAGGGACCTTAAAAATCATCTAGTTCCAACCCTCCTTCCATTAGACCAGATTACTCAAAGGCTCTTCCAACCTGGCCTTGAACACTTCCAGGGAGGGAGTATCCACAATTTCCTTGGGCAACCTGTTCCAGTGTCTCACCGCCCTCAGAGGAAAGAATTTCTTCCTAATATCTACTCTAAACCTACCCTCTTCCAGTTTAAAGCCATTTCCCCTTGTTCTATCACTACCTGCTTTTGTAAAAAGTCCCTCCCCAGCTTTCTTGTAGCCCCTTCAGGTATTGGAAGGCCGCTATAAGATCTCCCCAAAGCCTTCTCTTTTCCAGGCTGAACAGCCCTAACTCTTTCAGCCTGTCCTTGTAGGAGAGGTGCTTCAGCCCTCAGATCATCCTTGCGCCCTTCTCTGGACTTGTTCTAACTGGTCCATGTCTTTCTTGTGTTGGGGGCTCCAGAACTGGACACAGTACTCCAGGTGGGGCCTTACGAGAGCGGAGTAGAGGGGGAGAATCACCTCCCTCGACCTGCTGGCCATGCTTCTCTTGATGCAGCCCAGGATACGGTTATTGGCCTTCTGGGCTGCAAGCACACACTGCTGGCTCATGCTGAGCTTCTCATCCACCACCACTCCCAAGTCCTTCTCTTCAGAGCTGGTCTCAATCCACTCATAGCCCAGTCTGTATTTATGTTTGGGATCGCCCCGACCCAAGTGCAGGACCTTGTATTTGGCCCTGTTGAACTTCATGAGGTTAGCACAGGCCCACCTCTCAAGCCTGTCAGGGTCCCTCTGGATGGCATCCTGTCCCTCCCATGTGTCAACCGCACCACAAAGCTTGGTATCGTCGGCAAACTTGCTGAGGGTGCACTCAATCCCACTGTCCATGTCACTGACAAAGATGTTGAAGAGCACCAGTCCCAATACCGACCCTTGAGGGACAACACTCATCACGGGTTTCCACTCAGACTTTGAGCTGTTGACCACAACTCTTTGAGTGTGACCATCCAGCCAATTTCTTATCCACCGAGTGGTCCATCCATCAAACCCACACATCTCCGATTCAGGGACAAGGATGTTATGTGGGACAGTGTCAAACGCCTTGCACAAGTCCAGGTAGATGACATCAGTTGCTTCAGCCTTATCCACCAATGTTGTAACCCCATCATAAAAGGCCACCAGATTGGTCAGGTATGATTTGCCCTTAGTGGAGCCATGCTTGTTGTCACCAATTACCTCCTCATTTTCCATGTGCCTTAGCATAGTTTCCAGGAGTATCTGCTCCATGATCTTGTCTGGCACTGAGGTGAGACTGACTGGCCTGTAGTTCCCCAGGTCTTTCTCGTTTCCCTTTTTAAAAGTGGGGGTTATGTTCCCCTTTTTCCAGTCTTCAGGAACTTCACTGGACTGCCATGACTTCTCAAATAGGATGGATAGTGGTTTTGCAGCTTCATCTCCCAGTTCCCTCAGGACCCGTGGATGCATCACATCAGGTCCCATGGACTTGTGCACCTTCAAGTTCCTTAGGTGGTCTTGAACCTGATCTTCTCCTATAGTGGGCAGTTTTTCATTCTCCTGGACCCTTCTCTTGTTTTCTAGGACTTGGGCAGTGTGGCACGAAGATGAAGATCCAAAAGCCCAAGAGTGTCTAATCTTTATTATAATATTTTGCCCATTAGAAATTGTCTTTTCTGGGATTATTTCCTGTGGGAAAAAATCTAGTTTATCTCATCATAGTTCTTTTTTCCTTTGAAGAGCTAAGGGGAGAGTACAAGTATGTAAGACCTAAAAATAATATCCTTTTTTTACTTTTTCTTTTATTCAAAATAGCAGAACAACGGTGTGAACCAGAGGACAAAAATAATGTCAAATGGTCAGTATTGAACTGCTGTGTCCTGTTCAAGTAATTTCTCCCAGACCCAAAAGACTGTTATTTTAACTGCCTTTGGACTTTGTAAAAACGTTTTTTATTCACAGCTTTAAATTGTAAGGCCCCTAAATTTCAGTCCCTGCTTCTCCAAATTCTATCATTTTATTTCATGTCAGCAATTAATCCAGCTATTTTAGTAAACAGAAATAGGAAATTTATATTCTGTTTTCAGAATACTATAATTATTAACAATTGGACTAAAAATATTCTCTTTGTTTTCAACTCTTTATTAGAAACTTGCTCACATTTTTATTTCTCTGACTCTATGATGCCACTGAGTGTGTGATATGTAATGATGTCACTACACAACAAAGTCCCTCTTTTTTTCCTAAACCAGTGATTTAAGCATATTTTTAAAAGGTATCCTAGTAGCTGGATATGTATCTCAAAATTCCTTTAAAACACATTTCTAAGTCTAAAACCATGTCTGGCATACAAACAACTTTCCAACAGGAAATTCAAGAGAACCCAGGATTGAGTTTTCAAGTACTCAGTACCTTTAATGAGTGACAGATTTTTGATAATACTCAGAATTCATAATTAAGCACAGATTTTCAGAAGGCCTTGGTTCCTGTTTGTGCCCCAAAATAAACCCAATGTGTTGGAGGTTGCATTTTCTGAAAGTCTGTCCCTGGTTTTGGGTACTACTTGCTTGCAAGCTGCCTGCCGAGCACTCTTAAAATTGGTGCTGGGTGGTTTTAATAGTCCAGAAGAGGTTTGTGAGCTAGATAGCTCTTTAGATCTTCAAATAAATACAAATGGAGAGAATTTGTTTTTAACCTGCAGAATACTTAATGAAGCAAATAATTTCCTTTCAAGCATGATAGTAGGACTGAAAGATATGATCATTTGATGTTTTATATACTCCTATTTTCCCATTGGAAGCATGTCACAGGCTCCATATTGCACAATAAATCACTTCCTATTTTACATTCCTGTAAAAAAATCCAACAGTACACTTATATGGAGAGATCCCTTTGGGATGAACATTGGCTTTAACAAATATTTCTGTTTGCAAATGTGTGGCATGGTTGTTCTTTGAAGACATGACCTACTGAGAAGAATCAAATGAAAATGTCATGGCACTTGTGATCAGCTTTTAGAAGTTCAATTCAGCTGGGAGATGATAGTATGAAACAAAAAAGTGGATTATTATTTTCTGCTTTGGCATAAGGGTACTGAATCATCAAGACCCTTAACTTCAGGCATATGTGTTCTTTTTTAAGTCAGTGGACTTATTTCTACGTTGTGAAAGTAAGACTGTGTAAATACTTCATTTTCACACACCTATTAAGAAAAAAATGTAGCTATCCAACCTTAGCAGGTGATTTGTAGGACCAAAATTATCTTTTTAGTTCACCTATGTAGTCAATGGGAAAAGCTTGGTTCATCCAGAATGTGAGCGAAAAATTTGAGATGCTCATGAAAGAGCCACAGAAGGTTAGTCAGTACAAAGAAACAATCAGTGCAGTTTCTAATTTTCTGCTGTTTTCTGAACTGAGGTTGTCTTTATTTATGAGAAGATCATAGACATCTATCTTTATTTATAGTCTAGAGCATGGATTACATTTCTGGGAGTAAGCACCTAACAGTCACGTTTTTAAGACAGTGATTTGAATGGGCAACTTGTGCCGTGAGGCACCTAAAACTCATCTTCTTTTCCAAATATGTTTTGATTGAAAGCAGCTGGGCTTTGTGCAGAACTCACTCTGGTAGCTCTGCAGGTAGCAAATGAATGGCAATTCCCTGGCAAAAAATAACACCTAATAGTTGACTGGTGTAAACTTCATCATTAACCTTAGAACAATCTGCAATTCAGTAGTCAAGAAGGTTTAACATGAATGACATGTGGGTAGCAAAATCAGAGGTTAATTCTGTTTGATTCTACCTATAAAGATGGAAAGGAATATGTTATAATAATAAACTCCCAAATATTTCTTTTGAATAGTTTAAATGTGATTAAATTGGTCTTAAATATTGTCACTTAGGACATTGATTGGAATGAATGGGTATTTCTGAACAGTAGATTTGTATAACCAGAGGCAGCTCAGTAGTGTTACTTTCTAACTCTAATAGGAACTATTTCTTCGCAATAACTCATTTGCTTATTGATATTATAATGTTGCTAAAAACAGATAACTCCTTGTGCACCCCACGTGATCCAGCATCTCAAAGACTGATATTTATATACATATATTTCTTGGAGAAAGGAAAAGGCTTTTCTCAGATATATAAAGCTTTATGTTGTTGTTTTTAATCGATAAATATCTGTCTGCCTGTCTACCTTTCTGTCTATTTATCAGTTATATATTGTCACATCTCATAACATCCAAATGCTCTAAATAAAATCAATAGGCTAAAAAAGTTTCTAGTAAGCATCCTAAAGTCTTCAGCTCTTCTTCTTTAGAAAAAAAGATTTAATGGGGCAAACCTTTTTTTTTTTTTTTTTTTTTTTTTAGATCTAGTTATTATTTTATTACTGTATCACAGATTCCTCAAGAGATTTTATTTCTGATGTTTAATAAAATATTTTAAGTTAGCTGGAAGGAAACCCCAGCATTGCGATAGAATATGTTTTGACATTGATACCAATGGGTTCAAGACTTTAATTTCAAAGATTTCATTTCTGCAGAAAGGTTTACAATACAGTGCTCCTCAGACCACAGCATGTCAGCAGCTTGACTGGTCCCCCCTTCTTAAAAATTCCTGAAAACCTTTCAGTTTATTCCTTTTATTATCTTCTGTAGCACGTAAGATGGTAAGCAAATAGGGATGGACTCAGACTCATGGAAAGAAGTTAGCTAGGCAGTATGTACTGCAGTGTCAGCACCTCCTGCATAATGGATCAGTTTCTGAGGCTGAACATCCAGAAAACTGCTGGTCCTTCTCTCTTCTCAGAGGGCAGGAGTGGTGTGCAGCTGGGCTGGCATGAACGGAGGAAGCGTGCTGGCTTGTATGGATAAGTCTGATGCAAGAAGATGCATCAGAAGATGAAGGAGAAGGAAAATAACTACAATTCTCATAAAAAGTTATTAATTGATTTTAGTGCTTTCTTTAGTGACAGGAGCCAGTGTATTTATGAGCTCAGTGCTGGTGTGGAGGTGCGTGGACTGCTAACCCTTCCTTTCCAAGGGAAGGGGAATGCTTTCTCCAAACACTGTCCTCCTGCCTTGTTGACCAACTTTGGCAGGCTGTTGAGTACCTTCAGCAGTGATGAAGACATTCAGCATCTGGGAGAAAGAATCCAGCACTTTGTGGCTGGTATCCCTCATTAAACAAAGATATCTGCTCCATAAAGTAAGATTGAAAAATAATTCTTCCAGACTGATGTCCAATCAATGTATAGGTTGCCAAAGTGAACATGAGGATGTGGTTCTTGAAAGCACCCAGGATTGGTCCAGCTCAATTGCAAATTTCACAAGAAAAGTCTCCAGAATTCCAGAATTCACTGAACATTTGAAAGTCTTCCAGATTTGTGATCTTATACATTTGTGATTTTCAGTAGGGCCTAAGGGAACCAACAACTCACTTTACAGCAGTGTTTACTGAGAATGAAGCACCTGTTTCCTTCAGACGCTTTTTAATGTTCTTTTTTAGGATAATCCAAAAACTATAAGAAGTCACGGTAAGATCCCCACTGGCTTCCACAGGCTTTGCATCAAGCCTTTATTCTACAGCTGAGAGCTATTTCCTGTTTTTAAGACTTCTCATTATTATATTAGGTTTCCTGTTGGAAGGAGTTGTCACTAAAATATCTATTATTTCAAGAGACAGCAGCAACCGTCATAGCATGGAGAGATATTTAACAAAATAGCTTACAAAGGTGTGTTTATGATATTGGGCCAGGGCCTTGGCTGATACAAATCAGAGTAGTTTCATTCCAGTCAGCACAACTGTGGTGATTACAACACCGAGGATATGGCTCTCAGGATTTTTTTCCTCTCCAGATCATATTTATTCACCTAAGTTGAAAGCAAACAGGGATTTTCTCCTTTAAATAGGAACCTCATAGATCTCATAAATCCAAACTCAGCAAGGGAGAAAAGGGGATGAAGGGATGCCCTACTGAAAACCTCTCATAGTTGGCAAAATGTTTTTAGCAAGGAAACAGAGAAATCCCCTTAGCTCTCCTCCATCACCTCTGCCTGTAATTGCAGTAGAAAATATCCTGGAGAAGTCAAAGACATTCCTCAGCTCATACAAGGTAGTGTTGTTTCCCTGCTGGCTGCATTTCTGCAGAAATTAAAATTGTGCCCCTTAGTTGTCCATCCTTAAAAAAAAGGCTGCTTTGATGTGCAATTTGATCCTATTCTGTCTGGGATCCTGATGTTCCTGTTGAAAGGGGATAAAACCTCTGGGGAGTGTGGCAGAAGAAACTGTTCCAGAAGCAGCTCAACACACCTATTCTCCCTTGCTGCTGCTTTTTTTCCAGCAATAGCAGGGTCGTTCACTACTCAAATGTCTGATTATTCTGAATATAACAAAAGGTTTCGTTTCCTTGGGAGTCCAAATAGCCAAGTATGTGGCTGCATGTGCTGTTCTTACTCATAAATGCAAATGCTAACCTATAAATCTTTCCTTTTACAGTACTGTAATAACATTCTATCTATTTAGCCTACTACAATACCATCACAATGGCTTTTTCATTGTGCTGCATTCATATTAGACTAATATAATGAGATGCTACCACAATACCATGAAATAAAACGATGTTCTTGACGTATTTCCAAAACATTTGAACACTGTTTCCAAATCGACCTTGTGAATAAATTAAATAATAGCTTGCAAAAACGTCCTCTAGCATTTTCAGAATGTATGCAAATGCAAGCTTGAATGTTTACATGTTTCTTACAGTGTCTGGGATTATACAGCGTATTTGTGCACATGAGTGTTGTCTCTGGGTGTATTTGTCATTTGTGCTTAGTGGCTTGCACAGAATTCTAGCACAATTTGCCCTTCAAGTTGTCCAACTCTTCCTCCTCTCCCTGATGACCTGCATATTAAACTTCTCTTCTGTAAGACCTCAGGTTTCATTGGCGCTTTCCATTTGTCATATGCATC
The DNA here is from genome assembly GCF_000700745.2 of Antrostomus carolinensis. Classification (NCBI taxonomy): domain Eukaryota; kingdom Metazoa; phylum Chordata; class Aves; order Caprimulgiformes; family Caprimulgidae; genus Antrostomus; species Antrostomus carolinensis. The sequence goes on from NW_010324023.1 coordinate 30,078, forward strand.
ATAGTTACTCAGAAACCTTTCAGTACTGTTTGTTCAGTACCTTCCCTGACATAGTTCTCCTCTGAATTATCCAGTGTCTTTGACTGCAGATTTCTAAAGGATACCTTCTTCAAAGGCTTTATACAGATATGTGTAAAAATACATATACATATACGTATGCATATATATGTTTAGGGTTCCCACATTGGAGAAGTGTTCAAACTAGTGGGGAGAGACTGCAAATTGAAATGAAATTTGAGGGACCCATTTTTCTGGAATATATTTTGGTAATTATTAAAAAAAAAAAAATTAATGCAAAATTCACAACCAACTAAAAGAGTAAAGTTTTGTTTACCTGGGAGTTATTATTTGCAAGTTCTCAGTAGTTGATCTCTCATTATTTGTAGACTTGTAAATATTTTCTCCTGATGATGTGCTCCTCTCCATTAGAAATTGCCCCATCATGCTATGCTGTAGAATGAAAAGGAACTTGCTTTTTACCATCATCTTTCCCTTATCTGTAGATCTCATTTATGGATCATCAGGGATGAACAAATCACGGGCTGTAAGGTGCGGTATAGATTTGTGGTTAATAAAGTCCAAGGGATCATTATGACAATATTGTCTGTTGTCCTACATAACATAGACTGAAGAATTTTGTCCAGCCGTTTCTGCTTCAAACACACAACCTTTGGCTGAGCTGCACTGTGCTTTTTAGAAAGATTTCCACTGATTGTAATAACTCCTGTTTCAAAAGTGGAACCCCCTAAGTGGAAGGATCTTGTAGGAAGCCTCAAAAGACTTCTTCCATTGATACACTAGGACATATCTTTTCAATACTCCCATTGAAGCATCTAATCCAAACCTCAATGATTTATCTTTACTGACTTTAATGGGCTTTACAAAGCTTGTTTAAAGTAATGGATTGTGAATTTCAACCAGTGTGTTCTTCTCTTATGCTGTAAAAAAGCACTGCAGACAGAGACTCAGTTGTCTTTCCCCAAGATACACTAGCATCGTTTCTCTGAGTTGCTGTTGGCTGGCAATAACAGGTGGGTTGCTTCTAAATGCTTCTCTTGATAGATGCTATTTTACTTGACCTTTCTGAAGAGGAAACGGTGCATATGTTTATGAGAAACACTCTGACACTGTTGCATGGTAGAACGTGCATTGTTTGTACAATGACAAAGGGAAATTTTCCACTAAGTACTTTGCCAAAAAGTAATTATTACGGTTGGCTATATGTCTTGTTTGCCTGTTTTTCCAACACCGTGGAAATTTTCATCTTCCTGGTGGTCAGATCCATAGCAGAAACTGGAAAAATCTTGTATCCTTTTAGACAACCTGCTTCTTGAAACATAAAATAATATACAACTAAGAAAGCATTCACAGTATATACTTTTAAAGCTGTAAAAAAACCCTGGTCAAAAGCAGTCATACAATTAGAACATATTTGTTCTTTTGTATTCTAAGTTTCTGTGCACATGTATTTTACACAAAATTAAATCATCTGGTAAGTGACTGTCCTGTCTTCCCTCCCCTAGAGGTGCAACTGAGATCTATTGGTGTGAATGTAAAGCTGAAATCTGAAGACTTAAGTTCTGTTCTTTAGTTTATTGTTGATTTACATTGTGACCTTGAGTAAATCACTTATCTGCTCTTCTTCAACTGTAAAAGAAGGATACTTAGAGTTTATAGAAGGCCTTATGATCAGTGGGATGAAGGCACTACGTATGTCCTTGCTGTTATTGTTTATTATAAGACAGGAAAATCCATAGGATTTGATTCACCTGTAATATTTAGAAATTTGGAAATGTGAACTTCAGGTAAATTAATTTCCAGTTCTAAGTCACTTTGTTTGAAGCATATGTAGCTGTCTGAGTGGATAGCTACTTAAAATGATCTGCTCTTGGTGGTTACCCTCCAAATATCATCCTCGAGTCCAGTGACAACAATTGGTTTTCTTGGACACCTGCAGTCTTTTTCTTCTCCTCCCTACAGTTTCTGTTTGGAATCCATACAATCCAAAGCCAACTCTCTGTTTTTCCTGTGTTTAGCAATTTGTCATGCACCAGTGCATTAATTACAGAAACAATGGACAGTAAGATTATATTGATTGTATCATGGTGAGAAATGCAGGGTGGAGAATGTTGATGCTGTTTCTGCAGCAACAGTAGAGGAGAGACTAGAGAGCTGATCCAGCAGCAAGATAGAATTGTAGCAGAGGGGAGAAGATAACAAGACCTCGGTCCTGCTACTTGGTCCTCATAGTACGAGGGACCACTGTGTGCAAACAAACCCCCCTGGATATCAATGGGGCTGGACTCAATGTCATTGGCCCACCCACCCACACGCAAACTGGAGACAGGGGCTGCAAGCAGTGAATAGAGGTGATAATATGTGATATATGGGTTGACAGTGCTAAAGACTATCATGATGTGGGCAACAAGTCTGCTTAGTTGTTTCTCCTTGCCTTGAAACCAGAAGGATTCATTCCCTGAAAAAGGGGAGCCCTAATACAAGAGCTAATCATCACTCTTCAGTGAGTGCTTATACACCTAAAGAAAAGGAGAGCAACAATTAGCCCCACACACTCCTGAGCACTTTGTATTGGGCACTGAAACCTTCCTTCTTTCTCCCAGTAAAATCTCTTTGCCAGAATTTCCCCTCAGACAAGGACAATACTCTTTATTCATAAAAACTACCAGGCCTCTGATTTCTGCTTACCCTGATCTGAGATTAATGTAGACTATAAGATTCCTTTCAAAGAGCTGGCTTCTCATTTGAAGAAATTATGCCCCCTTATCATTGATCCAGACCAGATTGGTTTTATTAAAAACAGAAGTTCTTCCTACGGCCTGTGGCGATTATTTAGCACTATGCATTTTTCCTGTAAATACCATGAAGAGCTGTTAGCTCTCAGTCTGCACATGAAAAATGCTGGAGATCCTGCAAAAAATAATAAAAAACCTGTTTTTAATGTAATATCTTGAAGTCCTTCAAGTTTGAGGGGATTTTTAAATAATTGTTAAAAGAAAACCTATACGATCTCTCTTCTTCCTCCATGTATACTAACATTTATTCGTGTTACAGTAGCATCTGGCAGTCCCAACTGACTTCAGCACCCCAGTGAGCTAGACACGGCATGCACATAATAAAAGACAGTCCTGGGCTCAAAGAATGTAAGAGAAAATCTTTGCTCCATGAAACTAATGGTAAAACTCCCATAAACCAGTGGGGCAGGGATTCAAACTTACAGTCAAATTAGTCAATACAGACAAAGGGTGGACGGGAGAAACTGAGACCTGCAGAGATCTGAATCTGAGACCTGCACTGAATCATCTATATCAAAACATAGCTGTAACAGAAGAGCAACTATTCCTCAGCAGAAGAACAACCTTTCAAGTATCCTGTCTCTGGCAGGGGCAGTAATGAAAGCATAGCAAAGCTTTGGAAAAAAGCAACTATGAACAGATCTTTCCTTGGTACATCCTTTCAGATTCTGTGCTGAGATTTGAGGAGGTTTGAAAACCCCGAGGTCGTTCAGACCATGACGTTTAAAGGATAGCCTCTCTGCGTGAGTCTAAGCCCTCTCTGGACCCATAATACACCTCTAGCCTTAGCACCTGCCATAGGTGAACTTTGGCACTTCCACTGAGAAGTTGAGCTTAAATGTGCGCAAGGTCACACTGGCATTGGTGAACTAGGCTGGAACTCAACTTCCTGCATTGTAGGAATAATTCTTTCCCTTCACCACAAAGGCCTCCTTTCTTTCATCTCAGTTTCCAAAGCAATACTGACAAATAAGATCCCGCTCTCTTACATCTTTTTAATAGTAGAACCTCCTGACTGGATTAAAAGATGCAATACTTTCAGCTCCCCAGCACATCTCACACCAACTGTTGTTTACAGGTGGGGCTGGGTGTGCAGGAATTAACCATTTTGTTCCAGATACTTTAAAAACAATTTCACTAATCTATTTGCCCTATACTATTCAACAATAACATTATCTCTTTTCCATCCTTCTAAATGCCTAATGAGTTTAATTTCATGGAGCACTGTCTCATTGTGGAGCACGCTATCACAGAGTGCAGTATTTTCTTTCCTCTTGCACACATTCTGCTCTTATGCTATCCTATGGCACTGTTGTTATTACTTGATTGCAGCAACATGTGTGGGCTCCATTGTGCTAGAAACTGTACAAATGAATGGGAAAAGATGGGTATGGATGAACAGGGGAAGACAAATGCAAAACAACAGATCCACAGAGCAGGTTGGTGATAGGGTCAGGAGTAATTCATAGAATCATAGAATAAATCATAGAATTCTAATATCTCTGAGTTATATTCCAGTATTTTGTCCATTAGATGCTATTTCACTTTGTATTGATCTTCTATCCTTTTCTTAGTCCTTCACTGAGTGGACAGTAAAAGGGCTGCACTCTTCTTGAGATGGAGACACCACTTTGTCTAGTTAGTATGGTTAACTAACATGATCCAGCTGGGTTAAATTTATCTCAGTATTTCTTGTTCCTATTCCCTCAAGCACAATGCCTATTTCATAAATTAAGATCAGGCTTTACCAAGGGCTGAAGCTGCCTCTTTGAAGCCCAAGGAGAAGAGATTAGGTATCAGGTTTGATATTTTCAGATTATGGTGTCTTCTCCCTTCCATAAAATTATTTCCATTACCCATTTATATATACACATGATTTGAGGCCATTTGATCAGACCTAGAAAGATGGGCTAACCTCCTCCATGATCAGCTGTTTGATATGAATATTCCTAAAATCTATGCCTTGCCAGCTGTTTAGTAACCATATTTCCTTTAAACTATCTAGTTCTCTTTTATTTTGCATTATTAAAATGCCTCCTTCCCTATTTCTTGCAACAAGCCAAAGGCCTAAGCATGGAGACTTTTCCACTGCAGGAAAAGGCTGTTGTGCACAGATTTGGCATTGTTTTGCCATGCCACACATAAAATTATACTCTTTCACATGCCACTTTGAAACAGGTCTTCCATAGATTGATGGCAGAGATGGGCTAAGGTCACACAGAGCATTTGTTACTGTGTTTTTTGTATGACTGAATTGGCTGATAGTTCCCTTGAATGACCTCTCATATTTAACCATATAGCACTTAATAACCCCACTGCTTGAAATAATGTCAGAAGATTCTGTTAACAGTAGAGTAGTCCTACATTGTAAGTTTGAGACAGCTCATTTGTTCACAATCCCTGCAGCACACTTCCATCCAGACATTGCCCATTATGTATAATAATCTGGGAGTAAAGCAGGCTCACTGCAATATTTGGGATAGTGTAATGGGAAGTGAGATTCATATGGATACAGTGCTAAAATGATCATGTACTTGGACTGAATATGGAAAACTGGTCAGCATCAAGGGAGACCTATAGCCAATAACTTGCACTTGGCTACTGTTTGTTGTTTACACAGAGAAGGAAGCTGTAGTTTACACCTTAGTTCTGTGCTCATTAATACCACATCTGTGTACAACTCCATCATCCTCTATACAAAATGTGATCTGGCTCAGGTATAAGAACTTGACAGTATTTATGTCAAATTAATCAGAGCGTACAGTATAGTGTTTATCCTGGCCTCATGATGGCTGCAGGAAGAAAGATGATAGCTGATCCAGCATAAAATTATGCTTTTGAAATATATCAAACAAGTATGAATTGGCCAAATGAGTTTGTACTAGTTCTGCATTTTGCCTCAAGTGGCAATAGCATTTTTGATCTCTGAAGTATGCCCCTAAAACTGTTTTTGCCATCTTCCCAACTGCAGTTTACAGAGAAACAGACATTTCCATTTGTAACTTGTGTATGCAGAAATTGAGCTGTGCACAAAGAATTATACATTTTCTGCCTTGCAATTAAGTAAAAAACCAAAAATAATCTCAACCGAGAAAAATAAGAAAAAGGTAATTATTTTTCTTTAGGCATTTACAGTTTCCTCCTATATTTACCTACTAGATATTAGTGAAAAAAAAAATTGGGAGAAACAATCATACCTATCACATTCACATTGAAAAAAATAAATTCTTCCCTAAGTAATGGAAAATTCAGTCTGTCTTCCAATCTATAGGAAGAAAAAAAAATTTTTGTTCCCTAAACTTCCCCTTGCTTGGCACACTGCAATATGTTCTCCCCCTGCCCTTCCCTTTTATTTTATCCCTTTTGAGCAAAAAACATCACAAGCTGTGGTTGATCAGCAGTTGGCCATCGCCAGACTGCATGGACAATTATCTACTTTTGTCTTTTTCCTTCACAGGAGGCATCAGTTTTGGTTTCCCCAACCCACTGATTTCTGTGAGTACATTGGAACTTGTTTTGCATGTGATTGTAATTGGTCAATGGATTTATTCAGGGAATAAGCTATTCAAGGGTGGGGATAGTCAGCCCACCCACATAATCACGTCAGTTTTCTTTCTCCAAGGAAACAAGACTAAAACAAAGGAAAGATGCTACAGTGGCTAGCATAATAACCTATGTTATGAGAAGAATTAATTAAATTATCAATTTCTGTGACCCTGGGAAAAATTCACAAAGGTACTTAGCAAGGTATTTTTCACCTAGCTTTTGGTGTCAGGTTCCAGGAGTCAAATTCACAAACCTGTGTTATATAGCTTGTGAAAATACTCAGGTGCATCAGGACCGCACTTCATGAACACTTACACACTAAGGGATCTAATTAGAAAAGTAACAGATATTTGATTTAGAAGTGCAGTGACTGTAGTCTTCCTATGCAGTCAGGGGAAAGACAGGTACAGGTGTAAAAGGCAGTTTACCCTGCAGTTGATTGAAAGTTGAATTTCCCTATGAAGACAATCAGCTTTCTTCCATCAGTTATGTAAGAAATCTAGAGTGATTTTGCTTCTGACATTCAGCTAATTGCTTAAATAAAATAAAATGGAGCCAGCTTTGAATGGGGCAAGAGAAAATAGCCAACAACATAGATTCACAAAGGAAAAAAACAGTGGCAGGTCGTCTAAAGTCCCACCTATCACAGTTTTGCTGGCCACCTTGCGAGTCCATCCTCCATGAGGCTGGGATTCATGGAGCAGGGCTCTTTCCTGCCCTTCTTTTCTTTGAGAATGACAGATTTGCTGCCATCTTTTCAGACTGATCTGGAAGTAGTGACAGCTTAAAGGGTTAGAGTAATTGCTGGCGAGCAATGGAGTCTAGGGTACTTGTGTCCTGAAGAAATTCAACTTCAGCCTCATATTTCCTGACCAAAAAGCACCCCTTCATGAAGCCTTCTTGACAAAAATTTTCCAACCTGATGTGTGAAGCATATTCACATAACACTAGAGCCCTGCTATCTGAGTTAAAAGGTGATCCTTAAGGAATTGAACTGGGTTGAGATTTTACATATGCCTGACAATACTTCCTCTGAGTCTTATAATATAAACTGATATGAGAGAAAAAAAAGATACAATAGTAAAACTTTTTCCTATTGCCATTCTTTAAAGTGACTTAAAACTTTCTCTTGATTAATCCCATTTGTAAGGCTTGTAGGGTTGGGAAAGTATGGGAGGAGGACAAAATGTAAGGGGAGACTGTGGAAGTAAACCTTTGGGTTGTTTTCTTATTTGATCTTTTCCAGATTTATGTTGTGATTTGCAGGGATGCACAACACTGATTAGACTAACTTGTCATTTACTTTCATGAAAAATGTATTTAAGAAGCAAAGTTACAGCAGATTGAACACATTGGGGAAGGCAGAAAAATATATACATAAATAAGTTTGGAAGTAGGGCATTAGGCTGAGCTTTATCTTCTTCAGTAGTGATTCAGGGATACAAAAAACTAATGATACATTGTTCATAAGATTTGTTTATATTTCCCACATAATATTTTTTTTTTTCTCTTTCAAAGAGAATGAAGAGTGCTCTTTCTTTTTTGTCTTCTGCTCCTGTCAGTTTGAGTTGTTGAAAGGTGCCAGATTGACTGTGCTGGGGTAATTAAAATCCTTTAATTACCTGCCAAACAGGTTATGTGCGGACAACAGAATTGTAAGCTTCCTCATGCCACCCTGCCGGTGCTTGCAACCAAGCTCCTGAGGCCTGAGAGAGAGTCTGCCAGTCTTGCTGAGTGAAAGAAAAGCACAAGACCAGATCTGCATCTAGTGAAAACTGACACTGCTCCCAAATCCTCCATGGCTTTAAGCTCTGTATCTTTGATTTGATCTAGATATTCAACGGAAGAAATAATAAGTTGAAATTAGCTCTCTGTAAAAATGATTGGTTATTTCCAAGCAGAAAACTGACGGATACCACTTAAATGTATTAGACTGCAGATAGTCTTACTGTATTTGCTTAAATATTAATGCAGCATGTCTCTAACATTTGAATTTGAAGTACCTTCCATCTTTTTATCAGTATCTGTAAAATAGTTCTTTAAATTCTTCTTATACGTATTCCCACTTTACTTAAACCTAAATCCTCTAGTTCTGGTCTCTTCAACAAACTCAAATAGATCATCAAGCTTAATTTTATAATAATCTTCAGCTAGTTTAAATACCTCAGTCATGTCACCTCTTAATCATCTTTATTATTCTTCCAAGACAGAGTAATTCTCTCCTCATATGTAAACTTTTCCATTCTATTTATCAACTCAGTTTCTCTGCACTCTGCTGTCCTGGTTTCTATTTTCCTTTATATACACTGACCTTATCTAAACAGCATGGGCCATATTCTAATCTCAGTCATGGCACTCTAAATCCAGAGCAACTGACTTCAGTGGCTCTGGTTTTGATTTGATGTCAATGGATTTACTTCAGATTTACTCTGCTATAACTAAGCTCACAATCTAGAATTATGGTGTTTAAAACTAGAATCTCAAAATAACCTTGTATTTTTGTTATACATTATATTTTGAGTCCAATTAGCATTCTCTTGACCCCCTTTAAAAAAAAAAAAATCCTATGAGAAATTTAAGTGGAGGGGCCATTTTTACTTCTTTTCTGTTTTATTAATGCTTATTCAGTTCCTGAAGTCTCAGCTGGTAAATGATCACCTGAAGTAATGTGAATATCTTATGTGAAAGTTTATGTCTATTCATGTGTTGTGAGGGTTTAATTCCAAATTTGCAGAATAAATTATTGAGAATGAAAGATCGCCACAAATTCCAATACCTCATCTTTTCCTACAGAGATTTTGTGGGGCTTGCTTCCTTACATGTAGATATATATCAGCCCACTTTATCACAGAATGGCCCAAACTAGAGAAAGCAGTCCAGGACAGATTTGTTATTGTATGGCATTCAGATATTATACTGGTAAGTGGGTTTAGGAACTAGACACTAGAATAGACTGGCAAGAAATCTAATTTTTGAAGGCTACAGGTGTGTCAGGACTTTATTTTTCTTTCATGCTCTGCTTTTCCTAATCTCTGATTCGAGTTTAATGAAAAAATGAAGAAACTGCTTTTAGTTCATCATCTTTTAACAACGCTTTTAACAGTCTTTTCTACCACACAAATCATCATAACCTCCACGAAGGGGTGAAGTGACTCTAATATGTTTATAGGATTATTTTTTTGAATGGCAAAAGGAATTTACAGGTAATTGAAGTGATGACATACAACAAGTTTTCACCAAAGTAGATTCTCAGATGGAAAAACAGAACAGTATATTTTGGTTATGCAAGAAGATTTGTTCCTAGCATTTTCTGGAGGTTTTAACAAGGAATATATTTTTTTACTATTATTATCCACTCTTTCAAGTATTGTCTTCCCTCTCTGAGTTCCTCCTATCCAGTAGGAAGCTAAGAACTTGCTTCATCTCAGTTTGTGCCCCAAAGGTAAGCAGAGAATTTCATTCGTAGAGCTGTGTGCTGGGACAGAGCGTAACCTCTGGAAGAAGTTCAGAATAAAACAAATAACTCTGCTTATACTAGCATTACAGGATTCACCCTATGCCTGGAGTCTGCTAAGAGAGACACAGAGATTGTGAAGGTCCTGAGAAAGCTCACGCTTTAGACACATGGTTACTTCACAAATGGCTGAAATGGATTCAAGCATTTCTTCCTGGATTCTCTCCAGATGATATATTATTACCCCTCTCAAGAGCTTACCTCTCATGGGACAGAGCTGGTAGAACAAACTACAGAAAAGACCTCACTGACCTGAAGGTGGAAGCAACTGTGTTCACCTACACTACTGCCTGAGCCAAACTCACTGATTTGGGTTCCACCCAGGAAATGGTGGGAGGAGTCACTGGCAGCTTATGAGTGTGATTTCACTGATGGGCTTGAGACTGCCTGTGAGAAACCAGGTCCTGCTGCTCCCTTCCATAGAAACCTGCTCTAACCACTGAAATCTGATCTATGTTCTTAAGAAATGAGACATGTCCAGGTATGGTTGATTTTGCATCTATACATTCTTTCACCTCAGAGGGCCACAAAGTGTTTTACATACCAAAGGGAATCACTTTGCAGATCCACTGCTAAGGAAAATCATGGCAGCTCATTAACAATGCATGGCAATATAGCACAACACCTGCTGTCTTCAAATGAAAAAAAAAAAAAAAAATCCTAGATCCAGCTAAAGCTTCAGGGAGTTATTTTTTTAAGTAGGGAGAATGCAATTACTCAAACTTCATCACTGTTCTACCCAATGATTTTTAATTACTTTACTTTTATGTCTCTTGTGCAACTGCTCACCTCTAGGATCATTGCCTCTCCTTTTCTGCTGACTAGGAGGGCGAACTGCTGAATGTATGACTGGTTCTGCAGGTACCTTTCAGCTGGGTCTGAGCCGGTCATTATCTCAATGTGTCCATCCTCTGACCACCTCTGTGAAAATGGGAAATGGTACTGCCCCTGTGTTACAGGTGGGAAACTTGAATGTTAAATGACTTGTCAAAAGTTACACAGGAAGACTGGGGCATGCATCTATTTCATTTCTTGAAATCTACGACAGTGCCCGCTAACCCTCATTCATCTTTTCTTTCTGAATCACTAAAATAGCTTCTGCTACAGTTTTCTCTGAAGTCAGTTAAGTGTATACCTTCTATACTCATGCACATATTATAAAATCTGAGGCCTCAGCCTGAAGTTGTGGTATACTTCAATAACCAGATATAATTATTTATTTCTTTAAGAACCTATATTTAAGAATTCAAAATTTAACATGAGAGAAAATCTGATTCTGTCTTTATAGTAGTTTTATACTTTTAATAAATCTATCAAGTTCAACCATTGCCTTTGATTTATGCCCCAGTACATGGAAGAGGAATATGTATCATTTATTTCCATAAATGAGTTTCCTTGCTTGTGTAGCTGTAGACTGAGGATGCTGAGGTCCTTGAACCAAGAGAATGTTTCTGTTTTTCAAAAATTTGTCAGTATTTGTGCACTGTTTAACATATAATCTGCTCTTCCCTCCATGTGGATGTGTTCTGAGCTGCCCTTTATTTGACCTTTTTATTTATCGAGATGCTGATCATAGCTGTTGTTCTATAGAAAGAGTAGACATTTGTCACTATACTGCATGAGTCTTTCTCCAAAAAACTGACCTCCTCCTTTATATAGGTGCTTATTTGCAGCCTTAAAAAACACTAAAAGGGAAACTGAGAAACTCACTCCATGTACTCTCAAAATACATTAAGAAGGAAAGTTACTTAAAGAAAATAACTGATTCATTCACCAAAATAAATGTGGGAAATACTGTGGCATTTATCTAGCAGCAATACCATGCAAGAACATCTAAAAAATTTCTCCAAGTCATTACATATGATAAAGAGGAGTTAGTTCTGAGCAGCCTGAACTTTACAGTATGTATTTGTTTCACTAAGTACAATAGCAATTAAAGTGCAAAGGAGCACATTAGTAAGGGAATATCATTTGGATATATGTACCTAGCAGTTCATATGGAAAGATGTTTGAAAGATCAAGACATCCACAGACCTTGCAAGAGTCTGACCAGCTTTGCCTCAACTCCTCAGCTGTTAGATGGGACCAGCAGCTCCAAGGAGATTCTGGGAGGTTAATGTGTAAAAGAAAGAGACTGAAGCACTGAAGAGTGTGTGGGGGGGATCATGCACATACCTAAGATAGGTATCTAGAAAGAGAAATCTTCAGTGTGACCACAGTTTTTCACAGGACAATTCAGAAACCCCAACTATGGAACAAAAGCACATTAAATTTTCTCTCTCTGAGTTGTCATCAGTTATTGTGAGAACATTTCCCTAGGGCTCTATCACTTCCAGGATTTTCACTGCTATCAGGCCCATATCCCAGCTCCTGTAACTAAAGCTACATTTGGGAGAACCTTTGAGGGCCCCAGATATATTGGATTTGAAGTCCTGTGACTTGCAGATGATGTGGATGAATAGTCAAACAATGTATATAGTAATAGTTATTATAATAGCACAGCATGTAAGTTTTCAATTAAATGTTCTCTTCTACTGTATATCATCCAAAACGGGCTGTATTGTGGGACTTGTGATCAGAGGAGGATGAGAAGAATACAGAATTACCAAAACAATGCTGCTGGCCAGCAAAGAGAATGACTACCCAGGGGGAAGAGAGATGGAGTGAAGGGAAGGAAGAGGGGAAGAAGAGTGGAGAATAGAGATTCTGCAATGGTAATATGCTGGCACAAAATAACAAAGGATTTTGTGACCTTCAGTCACTTGCATAAAGAGCAGCACATGTACAGAGTGACAGCAGCTTGGACCTAAGGTTCTCAGGTCCCTCTTCCATTGTCAGGCAATGGACATCACATACTTCCTTGGGTATTGTTCATAATAAAATCTAACCCTGTATTGTTTACATCTGATGTCTTTTCAGCATAGACCATTCTTTTAGTCTTAAAGCATCCCCTTATTTCATGTTCTTTTGTTATGTGATGAGTGGAGACATGTAATACAAACTTTTCATTTCATCCATCTTTATAGCTGTATTCAGTAACCAAGCCTGACTATTAAATTTGAGCCTTATTCTTCATCACTCTACTCCTGTGCTATGTTCTCAGGCCAAGTCATCTAAACAGACCATAAACCAGATGTGATTCTTAACTTTTTCAGGACTTAATTTTGCCACTTGGTTTGGATCACAGAGAAGTTTTCAGCCTGCAGTCTTTGATGCCTTATGTTGGCATTCATAAAAATTATATAGAAAGTTATAAAAGAGAGATAAGGCCTTCCAGTTTTACCACCAAATGGAAAAGTTGTCCACACAAAGAATTTATAACCATCTTGTAGCAATTTCTAGGATCTAAAATAATTTTAGCTGATTATGCATTAGAGATGTTGAAAAGAATGTAAACCTACCAGTTTCTATGCAAGAATCATGAGAACCAACTCTGTTTCCCACTTTTATATACCAAAGGCCTCTCTTCAAACCCTACTTACATGCTGAGATACATTGACTTCAATAGGACAACTTACGTGAGTAAGGAAGATTTGAATGAATGAGGGTTTCAGGCATGGAATCTAAGATCAAGAAGCATGAAAGTCTTTTAGTTAATTCACTTCAGCATCACTAATACTAGGTGACTGAAAAACTTCAGTCATGATTAATGATGTTAGGATATTTTTCAAAAGGTAAAGTCAGGATTCTTTGTAAGTCTTTTTGCCTGTTTTTAAAATATGATAGTTACATTTAAAATGTAATTTTAAAAATTATTAGTCATGTGAAAAAGCATACATATACAAGAACTAAAAATTGTCAAGAGACAGATTTAAAACCAAGCTCTCTAGGCTTCACATGTTGCATAGGAAGCTTCGTTTTGGAAATATGTGTATTTAAAACAGTGAGTTCTTACAAGTCTTTTGTGTGTGTACATTTTTTGACAAGCTAACAATTTTCTTATATTTTATCCTATAATGGTTTTCAAAAATGTAATTTGTAGAAAAATGCAATGATTTTAAAAGGAAAATTTAAAAACAATCTTACCCATCTTTTACTAATATTGTTTTGGTAGACAATACCATTTTTGTCTCAACAAGTTGAACCCACTCAAATGTGAACCTAAGTTAAGAAACATTGATGCAGAGAAGGAAAAATTACACTAACCTCTACATTTGACATGATAGTGCTTTCACTTGACAGGTTACATACTCGTAGTACTAAATTCTTTGCACAATAAGTGTTGTTGCAACACCCTGCTGTTAACAGTGGTATTTCATGCACCTAATCATAGCTAAGTGATGGAAATAATACAGGAATTTACAAATACTAAAACAAAAAGATGTTATATTTCCTCACACATGTAGCGTATGTTCTGATCCATTTATGTTTCTGCTGAATGCTGCTGAAGCATGAAAAAGGTTGTAAATCATATTTGACATACATCCCCTGGGTAAGCCACCACTCTTCTAAGATAGCTGAATGAAATGGGAATGACCACTTTTGGAGGAGGAATATGAAAAAGGAACTATGATGTACTGTGTAAGGCAGAAAACCATTACTTCAAGGTGATCATCAGCTAAACTCAGGTGTTTGCACTTCTTTTTTTTAAATCCAGGCAAGGAAAGGGTAGAACAGAATGGCAGAGTGGCAATCCTCCATGAACTTTAACTTTGTCATGGGATGGGCCCCAGCAAGGTCAGAGACTGCTTCAGGAGTGCAGGAAAGACATCAGGGTATTCACTGGAATGATGATCTGAGAGAGAGGCAACTGGTTCCATCAGTTCTTATTTCTGATGACCAAACAACATCTTCTTCCACCATTTGAAATTCAGAGCTCTCTCCTGACTCACAGCATGGCAATACAATTTTATATATTCATGTGAAGAGAAGTCCTTTGAGGAAGTATTGTAGAAAGGATGAGATATAGCTGTTAAAAATTGTGTTTATGTTGTATGCACCATAGGAAATTACTAATGCAGAGCCAGTTCTTCCCCTACTGAGGATGATGGCAAACTCTTTGCAAATTCAATGGGACTAAGATCAAGACGACAGTGTTTGGTATGCCACCCTCTCAACACCAGAAGCATATGATGAAGATGCTCTCATGTACCCAGGCAGAAATGTTATGACATTCAGCACAACTGCAAATGGAATGGTTGTGTTTGCACCTGCTCTTTTGTCTAGGCTGCCTTTTCCTATTTCAATCAAGTTCCACCCATGTCCTCTCTTTTCTCTGTCTCTTAAACATTTCCTATAACCAAGAGAAAAGACCAGCCTGACACTTCCTAAGCAGGGATGTAAGTCACTATTTGTTGAAGTGGCCGAAAGTGTTGATAGCAAAAAAAGGCAACTCATGCTGTTTGCAAAACTTATCCACCCTCTCCTGCTGTCCAGACTGGCACTGCCCATGCCAGAGGCAAGTAACACAAGTTCCTGTGAGATGCAGCATCTATCCACATTGCCTTCATGTACTGCTGCCCCTCAAACACTAGTATCAGGATACAGAAAACAACAGATACTTGTATGTGTGTATGCTTGCACATATGTGTACGTGTAACCATGTGTACGTATATTAATGCATTAACTCATTTGCAGATGAAGGGTAATCAGCAATGTCATGACGTCAGGGGGCCTGTAATTGCACATCAGTCTGGACTCTGCCTTGATCTTCAGACTCACATTGCTGGCAATAACATTTCTGGTGTAATCATGCATATACTTCGTATTCCTCAGGCCAGGATGAAGCTGTAGGAGCTAATGTATTCTGAGTCAGACCAACTGCCGCTCATGAAGGGAAAAAAAGACTTGCTTGAGTAACCGTAATAATTGGAAAATTATTTTGATAGCCTGAAACAATCTAATATATTACAGAATTTTATTAAAATAATATCAAATCAAATTAACTGCTATTCCATAATGAATTAGGTAACAAGGTAGGCAGATATTAATCGGCCTTGGCTCCCAGGCAGGGGAGCCAGGAATTTATTAGCTCTTGCGGCTTGTGTGAGGGTGAAGACAGAAATCAGTATCACAGGCTGCAAGGGAAGCCCCTGAGACAGCAGAGCTTTTACTTTTTTCTCACTTTCACTTTATAATCCATCATTAAACACTTGTATTTCTTTTATGTAGGGTCTTATGAAATTTTTAATTTTTTAATTGCTTTGTGATTTAATAATGAGGATTTTTTGTGCACGTGTGTCTGTGCATAGCATGTATAACTCAGCTGCCAATATTAGAATTAACTCACCTTTGTCCACCTATGGCTAACCTTTATGAAAGAAAGAAGTAATTTTACAACTTGTCTAATTACCAGCAGAAAGATTGCCAAGTTCATGGGCATTGTGGCATCATCCTGTCGTATCCTATCCTATCCTATCCTATCCTATCCTATCCTATCCTATCCTATCCTATCCTATGCTATCTGAAATGGGAATGGAGGAACAGTGGGCACGAAGCTTGGAAGAAGGGGCAAAATAGAGTGTGGTGTCCTCCAGTGATATCCTAGTGGTAGGTACACTAGATAGTTAGGAAATTATGAGGCTTGTTCATTCTTTTTAGTTGGCATCAAAATTTGCTATGATCAGCACTAACTTTATTTCATGCCACTTTATGTGGTCTGCTGCTAATTCCTAGCTGGATGATGGTCTTAGCAGCTACACGAGTAGCAGAGGGCTCAAATCTCAATTTTTATGCTAAGTTTCTCTGTGTACAGAGAGATAGATCCCCCTTAGTCTGAACTATGACAAGCAAAGTTACGAATCACTCCAGTACTAGCAAGAAGGAAAACACTTATTTGATTAAAAAAATATCATGAGGAAAACAGCTTTTGGAGCTGGAGCTTATTGAGTCATGACAGTAAGTGAATCTAGTGTTGTGTTCTTGGGAGGGTGGCTGTTTTGGGTGGTTGATGGGATAACAGAAAAGGATATAATAACAGAGATAGCAGCAATGGCTAAATTGAGCAAGAGAAAACTCAGTAAAATCAGACCTCCATTTCCTTGAAATAAGCTGATTTGAAGTCCCAGGTTTGGAAAATAGGTAAGGAAATTAAGGTGAGAGGAGATGATTACGTCACTGAAATACCCCGTGGGTAATGGGACAAAAGCTCAAGGATCATATCTGTTTCTGTATTCTACCCTGGAGAGAACTGAGACTTGCTCTTGGGACCTCTCAGCCAAAAGAAGGATATGGAGATGGTGTTGCACCCCCACTAAACATTTAAAAAAAAAATCTTTAATTTGGTTTTCATATATTTAAAGGCAAAAAGTGACTGCTTGTTGCTTCCTGCTTCCTTGCTGCTCCCGCCTATGAGTGGGGCCAGGTGCAGTCACTTTTGTGGTCCTGCTTGGGAGAAGGAGAGAGTAACACTGGTGCTATTCCGAAACACAAGCTGCACGTGTCCCAACCTATCCTGCTTTCTGCAGTTTTTCTCATAATTCTGGTCTGTGCTGACCTTGCTTCATAAACAATAGACATTCCCAGCACTGGTATTTTCTTTTCTCTTCTTGGTTTGTGTCTGTGGAAAGGAAAACAAAACAGAGAAGGTCAGAAGAACAGAAGCCTTCAGCACCCATTCCAGACATGGCACAAACTTGATTGTGCAGTGCCTAATGGGATACATGAGACCAATGAAATCTGTATTGCAGCGCAGCATCAGACCTGTACATTACACCTCTCCCAGGCATACTGCCCAGACGCTGCTCAGATGCCTTCAGTTCTTGTGTTATTGCTGTGACACTTTCTCCTTGATTACTGCCTATTTTCTTTTCCCTCACTTGGCATTTTCATTTGGACATGGAATTTCCTGAGCATTCCAGGCAAAGCCAGGGGGACACCAAGGAGAAGAGGTAATGGAAGTACCCGTCCTTCCAGCAGGAGTGAGGCAATAGAAGGTAGCTTCTTTGTCTGTGTGGCAGCCATTTAACCGTTCGACATGTCTATTAGCAGAACACATTGCTGTTCAAATACTTACCTTAGGGATAAATTAGATCCTTTTTCAGTCAAAATTCATGTTCGTTCTTGCTGGAAGAGTATAATAATGGGCAGGAGGGTGCCTGGATGAGGTTGAATTAAAACATGACCAGTTTGGGAAACACTCACTGATGGATGAAAGTGTGTATCTGCTGCAACTGCAGTCTTTCAATAGAGAAGGGAAAGAAAGGCTAACATGTTTCTTAGAGAGCTACATTTTTCTGGGGTTAATGAAATCACTGCATACTCACTTCAGGTCTTTGAACTAAAAGCCCAGCTACTACCCTAGATGAGAAATATATTTTTTGTCCTGATAAATGTAGGCAGAGGGTTTCACTCCAACAACTTTTCTTGTTCAAATATAAAAGCAGTTCTAAAGAAAAATACCTCTTGACATGACAATTTTCCTTGGACTTTCAACACATAAAACAAGAATGTGTGTCTTTGATGGCATAGGATGTTCAGCGTGTGCTGTAGTAATGCCATTTATGACAATTCGTGCTTTCCAATTGCTATTTGGCTGCTGGACTTTCACGACTGTAATTTCTGGACATGGGAATCTACATCTACATAAAGGAGACTGCACAAAGAATGGTTCTTTGGTAGGTTGAGAACACAGTTCCTTATCCTTCCCACCCTACTACCTGCATCCAACAAGCCATAGCTCTAAGCCGAGAGTCATGAGGTAAGTACCACATGGCTCAGAAAGCTGGGCTGATGGGAGATGCTGGAAGTTGCCCACATGTTGAAGCTGATACAGTGCACTGCTGCACTGGGGAACAAGGCTGTGAAATGGGAGCCCCTGGGCTGCCTCCTCACTCAGTTGGCCAGCAGCCTTGTGCTAGCCCCATTCAGCTCATGGGCATAGCAGAAACCTGGAGCCTCAAGAGCCGCAGAATGCAAAACTGACACTTGAAAATTCCCAGTTCTCAGGCAGCTTCCGATCTCGTCTTAAGGAACTGTCTGTACATATTCCGAGGTATTAACACTCACACTTTGGAGGTGCAGTAACATGTGGGCCTTTTATTTTTCATGTTTTGCACATAAATGGATCCAAAATGAAATTAACAACTCCCTGGTTAATAATTACTTTGAAGGGAATGAGATCTGATTTATACAAGCCCACTGGTTAGGGAGATAAATAAGAGACCTTAAATTAAGAATGAAGAGAATAAAGGTCAAACACATAATGGTTGAGATGCATATGAGGATAAATTGGATTTTTGGCTGTATCTTTTAATCAAAACATTTAGTTTTAAAAGTCATAGTATGGTAGCATGAAATTGAATATTTTTATTAAATAACATATCATTGACTGAAATGATGCACATGTGAGAGTAGTAGGCACTGATTAAAACTAGTTAATGAAGATTTCGTTTTTGCCATCTCTTTCCAAATGTTAGAGACAATTTGGGTTTGCCTGCTTTGGGAGCTACATAAAGGTGAGAAGGTTTGTTTCAGCCTGATGGAGATGAGAGAATAACAGAAGGCTTCTAGGGGATTAGTGATGGAGATTTGGGAGGCATCTGCCTGGGGATCTGAATGTGTTAGCTCTCCCAGGGACCACAAAGCTGAAGTCTGGACTGGGCTCAAATCATATTTCACACAATTCTTTATAGCAGTCTGACTTCTGTGTTCCTAACCCCACTGAGAATTCTTTGGGGTTTAGACTGAATTTAAATGCAGTAAAGCCACCAAACTCTACCTAAACAACCTATCTTCTCAATTCTTACCATTTGTATCTCACTCCTAACTTATGTCATACTATTTCTAGTACAAAGCATCCAGGTCATGCATACAACTTCTACAAAGAATATTAAAACTGTCTTCAAATACAGCCAGATGGATGACTGAAGGATAAGGTAAAAAAATATTAAACTCATTGATATTGGTGTGAAATCTCACTAGTTCCAAAGTTTCTGAAGCTTCTTCCTCTTTGCTGGTGATTCATTAGCCCATGTAATACAAGTAATTTCAATTTGGTTCTTATTAAACATAATGAAAAGCCACTATCACAGCTGAAAAGTCCTCTGTGCAAACCAAGTCACACAGCACTGACTTCCTGGCACGGAGAAGAGCATGAACACCCTCTCAGCTGTAGACCCCGAGCCGCAATTATTAACTCACATGCAAGTAGGGTTGGTTGCACAAATATCATCCCTTCACAGCTGGACTCAGCACATGAGAAAAGCAATCACTAAGGCTGCAGCAATGAAAAGATCTGACCATACTTAGTACTGACAGATTTCTCACATCTTGATGGGTCGCACCTTTTCATGTTAAAAGGCCTCAAATAACTAGTGTGCTTATGTGTTCAAGCATTTGAATAGTCAACAGAGCTGGTTAGATGTTAAAAGTTAGGGAGTTATTTAGTTGCTTTGGAGGCTTTGGGACCTTCTGCTGTGGAGCATGCCTGTCCTGGGTGTTGTTGCTGTAATGCCGTCAGTGGCCATTTTGTTTGCCTTCTGCAAGCCACAGGTTTCCATTAAGTCAATTAATGGAATATAATGTGTTTGACTGATGCATCTCCCTAAAGGGATAGTGCTTTAAAAATAAGAGCCTGAATTCTCACTTATATTGAGGCCATTTTACATCATTCTGGCAAGCGTTAAGAGCTCTTTCAAGTGGGTGTAGAAGTAACTTATGTCCCGTTTACACAGCCAGATCAGTGTGAAGTGACCTTCATGTAAATGACAACCAGGCCCCAAATCGTTCAGTTACTTTTTTTAAAGATCCAACTTGGCCAAGGATGCTTTGATAGGGGAAGGGAAGTGTTTTTCTTTCTTTTTTTTTCTTCTCAAATTAGTCAAATGAGGTTGATCGCTTTAAAGGATGGAAGAGTTCACCACGGCTCCAGAAAAACATCAAGTATGAGAGCCTAGATTATGTCAGAAGACATGCAGCAGCCCACGCATTAGACTTGAAATCTGTGCTCGCACCTGCCCCGACTCATTTTTCTTCCCTTTGCATTTATTGAGATGACACAATGTCAACAGAATTCTGCAAACTTTATGACAAAATTGTGACAGATCTGCAATGGCAGAATGACTTATGGAAATGTTGAAGTGGCTTCTCAATCAAGCCTCGGGATAGCTTGTGACTCCATTGTCTTAGAGGTCAGAAGTCAGACTCCACCAAGGAGAGACATAGTTTGATTCTGGTCCAATTTCCTGCCATATGCTGGAGGTGGGAGCGGGGAATCAGGATTTTTAATTGCTCAATCCCCATGTTTTCTCATCTGCATTCCCCAAGCTAAAAATTATATCCATAGCACACTCTGTTGTTTGCAATGTGGTCTGATAAATTATTAAATTGCTTAAAATATTATGCCTTATGGGCTTGACTCTTTTAAAATCATTTACCATTTCCCAGAACAAAAGAATGGACTACCATGGACAAAAACAGGTGAGTAGTACTGGGTTGGTAGCATTTCACTCCCAGTTCATATCTGTGGAAATAACTTCACAAGGTATAAAAGAAGGACAGGTCAGACTTGTTGCACAATGTGTATTGGACAGCTTGGATAGGCTATCCAAGCACGGATAGATAGGCAGAGACTACTTGCTTGTGGTACCTTGCCCCAGTGGAGAATATCTCTTTATTTCCATCTGCTTTGGTAGAATTTTACTTACTTTTCAAAATGTGCTTTTAAATGTTATTTTCCTGAAGTGGTAAATATGCATCTCATGCAACTATGAATAGAAAATGGAGATTTGAGAAAAAAACCCTTCTTCTTTATTACATGCATTCATTAAATTACATATAAAAATATGGTAAGAGCTCCATCTTATTAAGAACACAAACTTAATGTCCAGTAAGAATGCCAAGAGAGAGACACTGGGACCAGTTCTCTAGACTCTGCTTTATTTCTAATTTAAATACTGAGTTCAGGGTCATGATCTTACTCTACTGATCCCCCATGGACTACAGCAGTCCTCAGGCAGCTCCTCTTGCTGCAACCAGCTGCAGGAGCACCCTTCAGAAAGGCTAAACCTGTGTGCCACAGGAGCAAGATTTAGGAGAGCCAAGGGGGGAGGAAGGGGACATGTGAAGAAGCAGTCTCGATTTCTTTCCCAAGTCCTAAATTTCCAGGAGTGTGAGTAATATTACCCTTTGAAGAATGTCTGCAGCTTTCCCTAACAGCATTTTGGTCATGGGAGAAATCTAGTCCTGGGCCAACAGGCATTAATTATTTTCTTTTTCTAGAGTATTATTCTCATTGCAGTTACCAAGCCCCTCTCACCTTTTCAGATTTGGATGCACCACATTTCTAACCTTACTTCCTCAAAAAACAAATAGAAATCCTCTTGTGAGAATGAGAAATGATCAGTCTTCATAACAGTGAAACAGGGATGAGATGCTTGGCAGTGCATCATGCTACTTTGGGGGATGGGGACCAGACAAACGGACAATGGTCAGCAGTTCACATTGTAATAATGGGCTCAGCAACAGAGACAAACCCAGCAAATCAGTCAAACAAAAGTCCTTGCTCACCTGCCTGTTTCTGCTGCATTCTCCTGCACTTCAAGAAGGATATTGCATCTGAGGCATGTTCAATGTGAGTCTAAATGAGCGCTGAAGAGCTGAAGTATTTGGAAAGAGATTTCAAATTGCCTGTTTGTGCTAGCAATGGTAGGAAATGCTCCTTTATTTCTGTTTCCAGCAACCTTAGTTCACCAACAGACTCAGCTACTGAGATGCAATGAAAGAAAAAACTGTGAGCATAACACATTTAAAATACTTTCCCTGATACGAACCTCTTCACAGTTCAGTGAAAGGGTTTACAGAAACTCAGATGCTTCTGCAGAACTTTAGTGTGGCAGGTGGGTATCATGACCGCTGCTTGTTTATATTTAATAACTATAACATTATGGTAGCATTTGTTTATTTAAAGATGAACTTCTATGCTCAGTCAGACTTTAGACACATTATTTAAACATAAGCCAATTTGCCAATCATGGATCTGCGGCTATTTTCTTCCATAAATAGTTAATAATTGAAGATAAATATTTGTAAACAAGAGATTTTTTCCTCAACATTCATTTTCTTCTCCTGCTCATTCATACTAAGATGCCATTGTAAGCTTCTCGTTTTAGTGTTTTATTTTGGAACCTTTTTTATTTTCTTTGGGAATGTCTGTGACCAAACAACTCAACGGATGGATGACAAGCATTCAGCATGAATCATATAGATGAAGAGAGAGAAGGACAAGAAGGAAAACAGTCACACACGAATTCACAGAGATGACTGAAAAAGAAAAAAAAAATAAGAAAGAATCCACTTTTCAGAGTGTCAGAATGAGAGGTAAATACAGTACTGAATCATTTTTTAACCCATTAACTGGTCAGGATAAACGAATGAGATTTACTTCAGCTGGCTAAAATGCATTAAAGGTGTTCCTGCTTCACTTCAGTTTGATTTCAACATTTTTTAGGAATACATTGTTTTTCCCAGATAAAACATATCCTGATTCTTCTGTAGCATCTCAGAGCCTCCTGTTTCTTTCTTAAACACTACTGGAGAAGTGCTGTAAGTCTGGCCAGCGATAAAAGAGGAAAAATGAAATAGAGTGCTGCAAATCTTATTCTGAAATGAGACTGTCTGAAAACCAGAAATTTCACTACATTTTTAAATATATCAACACATTTCCCCTCATACAGTATGAAGTGGAGACATTTTAAAAATTTTGTTGGATGTTCAGGTCTCTGCTCTGAACCAGTTTGAACTGAGATTTATTAAATATTCATTGTGAAAGACAAAGTCAAACAGAGCAAGGATTTGAACCTGCAGTTCCTTTATCCCATACAAACATCCTGCCCTTGCCAATAGGTCCCCCTCCTTGCATGCACAGCCTCAGCTCTCCCCTGTTACCAGCACAAATTCTGAGTAGGGTTGGAATCTTTGATATCCTGCTGTTTGTCCTTTTCGACTGTCTTTCTTTCCTCCTTTTCCCCTCTCCTAAACAGTTTTGAAGCTGAATTAAAAATGGAGTTGGGTCAAGGGGAAGGAAGTGCCTGAAATGTAGCTGGATTGCCATAGAAATATTGTATTTTCATTCTATTTTTGACTGAACTTAAATGTTAATATTCAAAACATTATTAAAGTTTTGCCATTCCTTTCCTGGATGCCTGAACAGATTGTCAGTATATGGAGAAGAATGCAAAAATTACTAGTTTTTGACAATATTCACGGTGTCTGGTGCCTGATAAAAGTAAAGATTTTCAACAACAAAAATATGCATATCATTTTATTTTTAAAAGTGTTACTGCAGAGGAGACACTGTTTTAAATTGCTTGCTGTTGGGGACAGGACAATATCAGGGTGGACTAAGTAACTAATTTTCTTTCAGTGTATTGCTCTCTTTAAATATGCCATTTCCTGCTCTGTTCATAGAGGACCTTATGTGCCATGGGGTCCAATTGTTGATATACTGATTTTTTTCTTGAAAGGTGCTGTATGCCTGTGACTTTATTACACATGGATGGCACCGAGCACTGCTCAGCCTCTCTTCAAATGGGAACTTGAGAAAGTCAGGAGTGAGTCAATACTTCTGTGGGAGAGGCAGGAAATACCAGGAATACAGGGATGGAGGAACAGCTCCTGTGTAAAGTCATGATGTGGTGGGATGACTGGCTGGGTTATAGGGGTTTTTTTTTAGGCTTTTCTAGTTTGTTGTTTTTTAGTCTACCAGTACCCTTTCAATGCCGAACTGCTAGGGACTGCAGATGCTAAAGGTTAGTAGCCATCTCTTTGCTTTCTGTTGCACTAGGTACAGAATCACTCTAGAATTCATAGCATTATAATACACACAAAAATAAGGATGGAAATCCTGCCTAACTTTCAGGGATTCCAATCATGTCTCGGATACACAAATTTTCTGTTTTAAATGGTTACTGCACTCTCTTCCTTCAGGAGGGTGGACACCTGAACCAGACCTGCCATGCGTTACAACTGTGCTTTTGGGTTGA
Organism: Antrostomus carolinensis; assembly: GCF_000700745.2. NCBI lineage: Eukaryota > Metazoa > Chordata > Aves > Caprimulgiformes > Caprimulgidae > Antrostomus > Antrostomus carolinensis. Next base: position 54,872 of record NW_010324023.1, read on the forward strand.
ATGCGTGCATCCAGAAGGAAAGCCTGTGTCAACTCGCCTTTCCATGTTTCCTTGGTGACAGTGGTGCAAATGTTGGGCAACTAGGCTAATCCAAAACATAGTTATTTAAACATTTATTATTTTATAATGGTGCATTAAAATTTAAACACATTTTAAAGCTATTCAAGCTGCTTCTTTATTAACTCTATACTATCAATAGTTGAACTGGAAGGAGTTAATCACTTCTTCCTAATTTTCTTTTATAAATATGTGATTAACCTGAATTATTAGGAAGGCACAATAGCTTTATTCTTCCTGTCAACTATGTGCAGAGAAGTCAGGATTAGTAATCTCCAGGGATCAGGAGCTGATTTGGTGGAGGCAGGCAGGAGGACGGCTAACTTTTGAACCTAAGAGGGCTTTGCTGGGCAAGGGTGACAGCTGTAGCATCTTTAGCCTGGATTTGAATTTGAATTCTATCTACCAGTGCAGCAATGCTATGACTTGGCAATATGTTATAATAATCTTTGTGACACAAATGTCGGGGGCTTTTTGTTACATGTCCTCAAAGAGATTTAGGTAATTAATGTTAAATTGATGATATAAACCCTCCATTCTATCTCTTTTACTAATTCTGATCTACTGTAAATAGACAGAAATATTCACAGGCCAATAATCCCAATGCTGTTTGGGGGTTTTGATTTATTTTTTATCATGAGTATGAGGTCAATAGTTGCTATAAGATATTTGTCTCTGAGTCTGAAAGAGTTTCTGTTGAAAACACATAGAAAAAATAAGGATGGGACCTGAATGCGTTCTCCTGCTGAGAAGGCCATATACTATTTCATACTGCAGCCTTAAGTGAGAAAATGGGCCAATGTGTCAGAATTTGTCAGTTTTTCAACACAGTTGTGGGCTATTAAATGTTTATGTAGCAGATGGGAACAGTGGAGAAATGCAGTGCATAGCACACATGCCGTGTTGGGCCAAGAGGAAAGGAAGTTCTCCAGCCTTCCCACTTTGCTGCACTATGAACCTATGACCCTATTGCTCAGAGGCAAAAAAGCTACCTACAGAGATGTCAGCAGTATGGAAGAGAGGAATTACAACAAAGCACTGCTCTGCAGAGGTGTTTTTCTAAATCCTTTAGGCTTTTTGTTCATTTGGTTCAGTCTTGGTGAAAATATTGAGAAATTGTTTTAGGTAGGATTATGGCATAGAGATCAAGTAAAATGAGTGAATTAAATGAGTGGAAATAACTCAGGATGGAATATCTGGAATGAACTTGCTGACAATGGAATGCAATGGGCTGGAGAATTGATGAGAAATGCAAACTATGAAAATCTCATTTCTTGGGAAAGTTCAGGTGAAATAGTATATTCAACAGGGAAAAGTACTCCTGTGCTAAACAGGAGCTCAGATCTGAAAAGAATTTCAATAGCCTTATGCTTGATATGTGTATTTTGTTAGGAACTGGGATCCATTTTTCTCAACGGGAAAGAGCTCAGAGAGAAACCTCTGCCTGCATTTTTCAGTCAATTAGTATATTCTTTAATTAATGAATTAAATTAGAGAATTAAACTTGGGCAATTGGTGAGGATAGATAGCAGTGTTGTAAATTTTACACTTTGGGGATCCTTTTTCTCTGGCCCTTTACTTCCTAAATGATTGGTTAATAAATCTGACTAATGAAGCATGCAGATAAAAGGTAAAATTTTCAAATGCATCTAATTGACTTAGAATCCAAAGCCAATGGGATTTATTGTCCTTAAGTCATTTAGATGCCTCTGGAAGTTTTACTCATCTATTCCATTGTTAACATTGATAAAATAATGAACACTTATAGTCCACAAGGGGAAAAAAAGAGAAAGTAAAAATAAGATTACTTATGGACTTCAGGAACTGAACTGACCACAGTAATAACTCCACAGATCTTTTGGCTGAAACTTGTCTGAGCTTCTGGCACTTTACTCCAAATGCACACCAAATGACAAATGGCTTAACTGGTATTGCACTAATATTTGATGCTCTGCAACATCTTCTCACCTCAAACTGAATCTTGGTATAATTTCCTACAAGCCTTAGCCACTGGACAGGTAGTCCCTAAATCAATGGTCTGTCTCATTCTCTCTCTATAATGTTAGGTATGGATTGTCTACATCTTTGAAATGTTAATTTTCTTTTCAACAGTGTGTTTTAAGGCTGTTGTTGGTGAGACACTTTCCCCCCCCCAGATACCTTCTTTGTAGTTTCTTCAGAAACTGACAAACTTTTTCTTGTTTTGTACCTCTCTAAGGTCTGGAAACTCAGTTTTTGCTATACCATGGCAGGGCTGCAGCAGCTGGTGCACTCCCACATGTTGTGTAGCACAAGCCCACTCATGCCAAGTGATTTCCCACTAGGCCAGTCCCAGGTAATCACCTGGGTTTGTAGAAAAGCAGACATAAAATGACAATGTAAAATAAGCAAATGACAGTCCAAGATGCATGGGCCATGGAGAAGAAGAATTCAAAAGTGCAGGTGCCACAAGAAGGATAGGGAGGGAATTGAAATCAGGGAGCCTCCATAAGCAAAACTTTGAGATTAGGCAGTGGACCAGTTCCTAGGTTTACCATGTTTAGCCTCAGAAGTTGTTCATAAATTCACTGGTGTTTGCAGTGTTTTCAGTCATGTTTTCAAATTGTACAGTTTATTGTGATGACAGTGGTATTGTTCATTATACTGTCAATAAAGCAATGTAGCAAGATGACTTCCAGTAGTCCAGCTTGTTTGAGTTCTATGTGGCTGCTCATACTGCTCCACAAATCCTCAGAAGTTATTGGCATTGGATTATTGTGCTAGCTTCAGTTTAAGGTGGTCTTGAAAGGCTATTTTAGACCCTAGCTGTATGTTTTTCTCAAGGAGGTAATTTGAAAGAATAGAAGAAATGCATAAGTTTTGATCTGGTATTCAGTTTCAGAAAAGCTGGAGACTGATGGCTGGTTTTCCATTTTTGTATTCTTACTTTGTTTAAGATGAAATGGACCAAATTCAGCGGTCCCATATTCATTGAATTCTCACTCCAAAATCTCCATAGGTTTGAGACCATTTACCAAGCTGGGTAAAGACTAGAAAACAAGATCAGCAGATAGAGTCTTTGGTAAACTGAAGCTTTAACATTTCTATTAAAATGTTTAATATTAAAAATCTTTAGTGTTCAGTGCTGCTGAGAGCAGCTACAGTTTACATCATAGCACCATCTCAGATATACAGTGCAATGATTCAGCTTCTGGGATGAGTCGACTGTTTCTACCCTCTTTTTTCAGATGAAAACATTTTTGACATTTGAGGACAACAGGCACGAAAGTTTTTGTGCTACAGAACGTTGAGATAAGCAGGGAAGAACTTCCTTGTGTGAACCATGGGAGTTCCTAGCATTAGTCACACTAATAAATAATAGACTATAACTACTGAGCTCCCCTTTGAAACAGACCTCCCTGTGCTCAAGGAAAAACTAGTATTGGATTCTTCCTTTTAAATTGCTCATTCGGGCTTGCATCTTGCTTTGCAGACAGCTGCTATTAGTTACAGGTGTTTGTAGGAGTAAAAAAGGTGGAAAAATACTGCTTTTTAAGGATTCTGTTGCCTTTCACTAAATGTCCAGAAAATTCCCAGTTGAAGAAAGCCTTATTCCACCCCCTCCCCCTCACCTTTCCTCTAGAATGTTTTTGTGAATTGTGTTTCTAGTTCTCTAAATACATGCCAACTCACTATTTTGGTCCACTATTTCCTTTCCATTGTATAGTTTCCCCTTGCAGGACCTTTTACAAACAGACCTCAGTAATTGCTTTTGCAATAAAATACTGTGGTCTGTTCTAAAAGGCCAGTGAGAACAAATACCTTTCTATTTTAAAGTTTGTTACGAGTGATGTTCTCCTTGTATATTTAGCTAGTGAGGACCAGCACACCTCACAGCATATCTGAACTGACTCTCCTTTGAGTTGTGCCAACCAGCAGAACAGCCCTGGTTTACCTGGTCTCCCACAACAACAGACTTGATGGCAGCCAAAGAGATCGAGAGGCAGCCGAGCGTGACAGCCGACATCAAAGTGAGAATGCCACACCTTGATCCAGGCTTCATTCTACCTGCTGGGGCAAACTTATTAACGTGACCACCCTGAGAATTCAAAGGAGCAAATGCACACAGGCACACAAAACCCAAGCACTCAAATCTGAAAATGAAAATAGAAGTCTAGACAGCTTTTCTTCAGAATTCATTGCTGCTGACCTAATTATTTGGATCCTGTGTTTTATCTTATTCTTTTCACAGAACAAGAAGAATAGTTAATTTTGCTTAATAGGATAATTGAATGTCATAATTGTGGTTGGTGGGTTTTTTTGGTTTTTTGTTTGTTTTTTTTTTTTTTTTAACTTCAACAATAATGTTTTAGTTAAGCTGATGTCTCTTTCTGTAGAGCTGTTAATGACCAGGCTGCTCACACAATGAATTAGTTAATTCTTTGTTTCCTTGACGAACCATTTGGACTAACTTAAGCTGATGAAGATTTTGTGTACGTGCATGTGCTGTAATGATTGCTTTTGTCTATGATGTCCTAAGCTGTAAATCTAATCTCTTTTTCATTCATGATTTGCCACATGCAAGAACTACAGAGAGGTAGAGGGTAATTAAGATATGGATTTGCCTGAACAACCTGGCGTTTTTTTAAGATGAGATTGTTACATTTGTCTGTGTTTAACCAACACTGCATATAGGAAGAGTTCAAATTCCAGAATAGTTTGAAATTTGCAGAGTGTGGGCCTATTTTATTTTTGAAAAACTGGGGGTTAGCTGGGTGCAGGCCTCAGTCATCCAAATTGTACAGAATTTTGGGATGGATAATGTCATTTAAATTAATCTGGTGAACCCTCTCTCCTAGTTGAAAGGATGGATGACATTTTGATGACTTCAGTGGTAAAGTGGCTGTGAAAAATCTGACTAATACAAAGTGGAAGTTTCATAATAACTTTAATGAGCTCCACAATTTCTCACATTTATAGTGTCTTCCATCTTGTAAATCCCTAAGCACTTCACAACAATATAAAACACCAATGAAAAGCAACTACCTCTAGGGCAGAAAGTGGTGACCAGCTGGCTCCCAGCAAAGTACATAGCAGTGAAATGGGAAGGAAAAGTCATTTTGGCCAAGTAAACTGGAGTGTAAATTAAAAGTATGTATCGTATTGCCTAAAGGAAATGCTTTGTCAAACACTGTGCCCCTTTTTCATTCCCCTTTAAAGAATGCACTGTGAATGAAGATCATATTCTGGTTATTAAATGATTCGTCTATCTCAGCCTTTCCCCAACTGTGGTCTCAAGTACATTTATTAGTGGTTTGTGGAGACTTTCTGGTCAGAGTGGTGAGACAACTTCAGTTTTCAAATAGTGTTTGTAGCTTCATGTAGCCTCACCCAGGATTTTTCTACTGCCTCAACTCCCACTGAGTATTCCAGTGCCATAGGGTGTAGTAGGGAATCTGAATGTTTAGAAATGCTGGGGACACAAGGTACTTAGGAAACTCATTTTTTTTGGTCAAAGTCAAATCTGGAACGCTTCTGCAACTTGCATATGGAATTCAGTGTGGCAGAGCACACAAGCTGAAATGATGGCCTGCATTTAAAACATTCAACATTCAAAAAGAGAAAAAACAAAAACTACATAATATTCTGGTGTGGTAAGAACAGCACTGTTAAAAATGGATTGATCCCAAACTGACTCCTAAATCCTTATTTCGTATTATTTGAACCTGACCTGACCCAAAACAGGGGAAACAAAAAGGGGAGAAAAGAAGAACAAGAAAGGGTATAATTTATTAACTTTACCAAAATAACACATGTTCATTTTAAGCTCCTTTCTTCAGTGTTTCCTTTACAATATTTTTCCACAAGGCATTATAAATAGAGTCCATAATAGGGATTGTGAAAATGAGAGAAGATATTGTTCAGGAGAAATTCCTAATTTAAAGCTGTTAAACAGTGTAAATGTGTTTAGAACCGTGAAACGGTCTAATAAATATCCTCTGGTCTAAAACTTGGTTCAAGCTAGGTCAGAACTGAATGTTCTTATGTAGAAGGTGTACTTTGGAAGCCTATAGATAAAATGAGACAGGACAAGCTCCAGCAAAGAAAGATCCCAAAATGTAGCAAGGAGAGATTAGCCCAAACCAGAGAGTTAAATCTGAGTTCCTTCCAGTGTCTGTGTATCCTGTTCCGTTTCTTGCCTTGTCTTCAGGAAGAACCAAAACTAGATGGAATTACTGTGAAATGCAATTATATTCAAGTTTTGCTAATTTGGGCTCAAAATTTCAAGACAGCTCATAGATTTCTGCATAATCATCTCCAAACACCTTGTACCCCATTGGATTCTAGTATGAACCTGGTAACATTAGTTAGTCTCTATGATATAGAAATTAGGAAGCTTGTGCGTGCAAGTCAAAAGAGTTTAAAATTTTGGTTTGTGACCAGAAACAATAGTAAAAACATCATTCCATTCCCCTGTCCATGAGATAAATGGTGTCAGTGAGGAAGTACGGTACTGATCTGGAATTTTCTGGCCCAGTTTGGTCACATGTCTACATTTATTTGCTTGCCATCCAACATTTATTGCATGCTAATTTTACATTATGATTTCCAGGGTGATTAACATGCCTTGTTAGCTGTGTATTCTCTCCAACTTTCATTGCACACTTTGAACATCGATAATATGCAAATATTTCCATTCTGCAGTGGCTTCCACTGTGTGCTTTTTGGATTTAGCTACTCTATGAAGTAAATAGTGAAGCTGGTTGAACTCTTCCTAACAAATAATTCATCCAGCAAATTCAGCTTTTCTGTAAATGTAATACATACAAGCTGATTGTGATTTTCCCAAATTAGTTCATTATTTGTAATTGTCTGCTGAATTATTTTTGTGAGCAAACTGTACCCTATGAATTATCTGTAATTTGAACACTATGATTATTTACTTTAAGTTATTCCTTGTGTGTGACTATTCACCTGGTTTTATTTCAAAACCTTGATTGGATGGGTTGACTTTATGAAATATGTGCTTTAGATGGATTTTTCACTCAAGAGTTTATTGTGAAGAGAATTAAATGTCTCTAGAATAAAGATAGGAAAGAACAATTCTGAGGAAGAAGAAGGGAGGGAAGGGAGAGGGGAAGGAAAGAACAGAGGAAGGAAGAAAGGAAGGAAGGAAGAAAGGAAAGGAGAGAGGGGAGGAGAGCAAATGTGTCCTCTCTTATTCTTAAAAGAAATTTGTATTGAGATAGGTACATATATCTGAAAACAAAAAGCTTCAATTAATGGGTTACTGTGTTCATAGTACTTCATATTGCTGAAATTAGGTATATTAAAATCAGAGTAGTTTTGTGAGGCCTCATCTGGTATGATACCAAATCAATAATACTGGCTTTGCCAAGAACAAGAGATTAATGGAGAGCTGTTTTGTTCGTATGCCTGGGTCTCCTTGAAGTATTCAGTCCACCAGATCATTAGAAACTGCCTGTTAATGGGACTACATTAGGTAGATCACATCCTCCCAGATTCCTAAACTGGTGCCAAATCCATAAGCCACCACTGTCCCTGTTCAGTCAGTGCATGTTCTTAAGGCCCTAGGAAAAACTAGGGACAAGGTCTGGCCCATTTAATTCTTGGTGTCACTTGACAGGAATTGCTGTTGCATTCTCCAAACCCTGCACATAATGACAATCTGCCCACTTTAATAGATCTGCCAAGCACATGGGTTGAATCTGTTAATTTTTATTTTATATATCTTCATCATTCACCCACCACTCCTCTCAGTCACCAATCAGGTGTACACGTGTGGGGCTCTGCACCAAGTGCCTTTGCCAACATTCCTGCAGTAGGAATTCTAACTTCTGATCTAGATTTTACATCTGGCTGGGCTTTATGCAAGCACCTGTGTTAAAGACTGCATCAAGGGCGCATTAATGAATCTTCTGTCTAACTTTTGTGTGTGCGTGTGTGTTTGTGTGTGTGTGTGTGTGTCTCAGGAGCTCCATTTTGAGAGATTTATCACCTATTTTTCTGTCTCAGGCAGCATAAGGTAAAGATGACTTCTGGCACTACAAATTCTTTCCCTTTCCTTGAACCAAGACACACCCTAAATGAACAAAAACTCAGAGAGTAATTAAGTATATATGCACACATACACACACACACACTTCACTCCAATAATATCCAAACTGTAGCCACTCTGGGGCCAGATTCACATAGGGTGAGCACATATTTGCACCAGATTTAGACCTAAAAGCATGTCTAATTCTGTGAAGTCACAGGCATATTCATTTCCTGATTTTAACACACTCATATGGCATGTAAAGTTTTGAAAGGTTAGGCTGAAAAGATCATAAGCCATGTTGTTAGCATGTGTGAGACTTTGTAGCTGTTTGCAAAGTGCTGAGATCCTCAGATGGCAGGTGCTATATAAGTGCCATGTATTATTATTTGTAATATTATCATTCAACAATATATTAATCACTTGAATGAATGAAAGAAGATTGTACTGTACAGTTCTGACTTCCTTTCCTATGCTTTCAGTTAATCTCTACAGGACAGGATTATATTTGCTTGGACCAGATCTATAATAATGAATGTAAATGCAGAATTTAGTTTTTAATCTGTTATCAATATTATATTTTGTTTAAAGACAGATAACACTTTGTCATTCAGATGTGGGACTGCTGCTGAAAATCAGCTGTCAAATATGTTCAGAATTGTACCCTGACTCACTGTGTGCAAGGGTGCAGGCACCCCCTTGAGACACTGGGGAAGGAGGTTAATCCTTAAACTGGCTAGGAAAGTGGCCACAGTTGTCTCTTGGTCCTGTAGGAATTAAGCCAGCTGTGCGGAGTTAATTGCTTCCTGTACACACCCCTCGACACACAGCATAAGAGGGATGTGTTGGGAAGGCCTCTATTAAGCAGGGAGACAGAGAGGAAGGAAGATAGGTCCAGTATTAGAGATCAGAGCAAGGTGATGTCCTACTCCCTGGTGCTTGTTTGATGTGAGAGGTGGTTAGGCTGAGCAGAAATAAGCTATTATTATTTGAAGGCTGCTGCTGAGAAGGGAAATTTCTGGTTTGCTTTTGGAACAGGGCATTTTTCCTGGCTGATTTTGCTTTCCAGAGTGATACTCCTTATGAAATGCTGAGATTCTGTAGTACCTCTCTGTGTTGGTGTCTTCAATAGATCATGCTGTGCATGTGGGCATACTTCAGGGCACCCATGTGTGATCAGGACAGGAGAAATCCTAAATTGTGGGACTTAAGCATGCAAATAGTGGGGAGCGCTAGTGATGTGTATACATAGAACTGGATTCTTCAGGCTGTTTGTTGCTGTTAGGAAAGTTGCAGTAAAGAATATTTGGATTCTGAAGAAAACACTTTGGTTTCCCTAATATAAAATACTGTGCTGAGATATATTTTTTTATTCTGCTTTCACTTTTTTTCCTCCCTTAGTGCTATGGAGTAACACTTGAATCCAGAACATGATGCTTTCTTTATCCTCTCTATAGTTTAACATTACCCATGTTAACTGTCCAATATGCTCTGAATTTAAGTTGCAGAAATGCTTTTGAAGGAAAGAATAGCGTATCAGGATCTGGTTGACATGACCTAACTAGTGCCTGATCTCTTTGGTGCAGGGTCGCTGATTCCTGTGCTGCTCTATAAGTGGCTGACCACATCCTTACTCGGAGACCCTGGTGCACTGGTGTGAACTGAGCATCTCCTGTGCTACAGTGGAGGATGTGCCCTGCTAATCTGTCTCCTCAAAGAATAGGGTTTCTTTTACCTCTTTGACCCTGACATGCCTGTTCAGGGGGTAGGATTTTGCCCTTAGTGAGCTGATTATCCGTTCCCTTGACATAACATAAAGCTCTAGGATTTACAGCTATATAAGAAAGTAATAATCTTGCTGGGTTATGTGGGGAGTTACATACAGTATGTAAATCCCATCTTGAGATAGGAATATGTTCCTTTGAGAGTATAGCTGTAAGAGACCTGCATTATGAAACCTGAATCCATGTAAAATGGGCTGGTTTCATTACAGACTTGAATCCCACTTTACATCAGTTGAAAGTTTTGCTATGGTTCATGAACATTTCAAAGCAAACCTGGGCCCAGGTTCAAATAATTCTTTTATTCCTCTGTATCATGGAAACTTCATAGCACCATGTGACTTCAACATAAAACCAGATGAAATGCATTCATTTCACTGAATGTTTTGAAACATTTTATTTAACTTATTTTTGTGGCCTTTGCCTGTCTCAAAGTGCAATTCAGCAGCAACAAACCAAGTGAAATCTTTGGGAAAGTCTCTATAAAAATACTGTGATCCGAAACAGCCAAGTTCTGCACAGCTGCACTACAGAGTAATGGGCAAGGCTTTAGCTGCTAAGCTTGATGCAGCCACACTAGCTGTCAGAAATCGGCTGAAGGAATGCAACTCCTCTGGTTTCCATTTCTGCCTGAAGGGGAGCATAACTCAGTGAACCCACAATGAGACTTGGGGGAAAGGAAAACTAAATTACATTTAAAGAAAGAAAAGAAGCCTTCTGCTTTTTTTTTTTTTTTTTTTAAAATGATTGAGTGATGCTGATCTCTTCCACATAACATAGATAAGGTTACAACAAGCCTTTCATTAAAAGCCTAATATTGAAAGCGACCCCCACCAAACTTTGCCAAGGCAAAAATCAAGCTGTCTGAAATTTCATAGGCAGCAGTTCAGACCAGACCAGAATCTTCCCTCCTGGCATATTTGCTAAGGTGTATAAAGAGGAAAGGAGGAGGGAAATAGAGAAAGTATGCAGAGGGAAATAAGTTCCTGTAAAAGAATTAAGTTTACTTTACTACATATGCTGTGTAGTGCTGTTAGTGTTATCTGATGTTCTTAAATATAGTTTTCCAAATTAATTTTCTTTACAAGCAAGCAAATGCTGAGCCTAATGAGATGTTGTGTGTATTATTAAGTTTGCTAAGCAGGTCAGACAGAGGAAACAATGTGAACAGCAGGAGAATTTACTCTCTGCCCCAGTCTTTGATTAAGGTCAGTTTGCAACACAGGTGACTCTCGTCAAAGCCTGGAATCAGTGCTATGCTTTGATTCTGGAGCATAGGGGTGGTCTTGCATGTGGTTTGAAAAACTCTGTTGCAGTGCTGATTTACACGTGCAAATTAAAGCAAGTTATTGCTTAGATTCAAGCTAGAGTCTGCTTTCCTTTTCCATGGGAAGCCTCTCTGCAAGACTCTCAGTTTTTGTCACCAAGAGCAGAGAAACTACGTTGAAGAGGATTTAGGGATAGGAGGAAGAAGATATAGCATTTCGTAGCAACACCATTATTACTGTCTTTAGTGAGAATGAAAAAATTAATTTTTCAGTTTGTCCTGAATTTGAAAATGGCAAAGGTGTTAATGAGAAGTCACTGCTGTTACCTAGGGTCTTCATTCTGACTAGCATTGACCCAGGAAATGAAGCATGACAGTGGATTGTGAAAGTGCACAGAGCAAACTTGATTTTTTTCCCACCCTCATAGAGGAAATTCTAGGAGATTCATAACCTCAGAAATAGAGGAAAAAAAATTAAAACCATGCCAAGCCAATTTAAATTGGACTTCATGATAAACTGAGATTTGATATTCCTGGATAATTACTAATGAGAACACTTTCCCTTTAATTATCTTGTGGTCACCATTTCAAAGGTGATTAAAGCTATTCTTCACTAGATGTGGTTATAGATTTAATGCAAACCTGGTCTTTCTTGTGGTTTTATCACAGCAATTAAATCTGGCTTGCACACAGACTTTGTGTGGCATGAGGGATTTCACCAAGCAAAACGATTTTACCCTTCAGGCAATGTTAAATTTAGGAAAAATATAATTAATTATATCAGACAGGTATCTATTATACATCATGCACACATTCTTAGAGACCAGGGGGCCCACTTCTACTCAAAACAGGAACAGTTGTTCCTTCCAGCTCTGGTCTTAAGCACAGTAGCAACTGCTGCCTGTTCAGACATGTCTTAATATGATCATTTTTATTACCTGTAACAAGCAATCATCCTTTCTCTGAGAAGAAAGAATAGAAAATCCCAAGTTTTGAACTCAAGTTGTCCCTTCCTATCCCATTTTCACTGAGCGTTTCACGGTTCTCCACTTTCTCTCTGATTGTATGCAGCACTTATGTCTTGGAAACAATGCAGTGTTAGCCTATTATAGTTACAGGCTATGTAACATATTTCTATTTAGCTTTTATCTGCTGATTGTAAGATTACCTGATTGCATTTTTTTTTTTTTCACCTGGACTACTTGATAGGTTGGTTGCTAATTTGTCTAATACTGTACAATCCCTCAGCCCACAAAAATCTCCTGATTTAATTAGGGTTTTAGGCCTTCTTCTAAAGACAAAAGGCTGCATGTTCAAAATGGAAGTAGGCACTCAAGATGCCCATACCAATGATACTAAAATGTCTTTCATCAGTGGATCTCAAAGCATTTTAAAAACATTTGCAAAGCATCAGGGAAAGAAATATATATCCAGTTTACAGATGCATGAACTGATAGGTGGTGTAAGTTACAGATACATCATGCTAAACATCAAACTACTTTTGATTACATTAAAAAGATAGTGTTTGAGATACGTGGGTGAGATGGGCATTTTTATTGTTGGTGGGGTTCCTCCCTAATCCTCAGGATAAGTTACCTGGAGCAGAATAGAGCTGGATTTAAAATGCAACATCTATATGCAAGCATAACATGAAAATGAGAGATAGAGCTAACTTTTCTTGCTTTGTGTTCTTCTAATGCTACTTAGAAGTTAATTCATCTATCTGATTAAAATAAAATAAAATATTTAAAGATGATCCTAAGGAAAAAACTGTGATAGAGAACTAGTTTTGCAGTTGAATTATTGAAGTAGGAAGCTGTTTGGGAAAATAAGCTGTGAAATCTTACAGAGCTGTTACCAGATTTCATCTCTATTTTCTTTTGTTGTCTCTTTTTAAATTCAAAAGCCTTAGTTCTTGAAAGAGTCTTGGAAGTATTACAGCATTTGGAGCAGTGACATTGTAAAATATAGGGTACTAATCACAGAGTAGCTGTGCAACATACAGCTTTTTCTATCTGTCATATTTAATAACTAGACTATCATATCATTTGATTCTCATGTGCCAGAATCAGAGTCCTACCTCTCAACAGTTTGGAACCATGACAACAATAATATCACTCAGCCAATCTTGTGACTCAAGTGACCTTGGCCTTTGATCTAGTCAGAACTTATCAGATCTTCAGAGGGTCAAGGTACACCTGTTTTCAGGATTTTAGCATTTCAGCCTTAAGCATTAAAGGGCTACAGGGGACACAGGATACTTGGAGGAAAAGGCTCTGCTCTGCATGTGTGTGCACGTGCATATATGTAAGCATGTGCCTCTGCCAGGGGAGCGACGTATGTATAATAATGAAGTCTGTTATTTAAAACTGAGTTTAATCCAAAGCAAAATGAGGGATTTTAAAATTATTGTTACAAATAGCTTTCAGATTTGAAAGTGCTGTTAATGAAAATATTTCACTAAAGATGTTCTTGCAGTATGCATAGAGAAAGAGAGGCAACTTGGCAGAACAGGTATTATATATGTGAAGTGCATTAGTGCTTAACAGTCCACAAACATGCTTTGCTGTATGGGAAACAGCATGATCAGGTGCACGTCTGCTATATTAAAGGATTAGGAGAAATGGGGAGAAAATAATACTTAATTCTGAATGTAAAAAATATTCTATTTTTTAAAGAATCATCTCTTGAAGCAACCATATTATGAGATATAATACTACAAAATCTTCTTGATTTAGCACTATAGACATTATTAATGCTTATGACTGCTTAATTTCTCTTTCTTAAGCATGCGAGAAAACCATATGCTGGAATGTAGGAGGTCTGTAGCATGTCCATTTAGTCAGGAATAATAGGCAGCTAGAGGCATGAAAATGATTATTTTTTTGATAATAACATGCCAAGCATTTTATTCCTAACTATGAAGTATGGAATAAACTTTTGATGATCAATGCTGACTTCTATTGGAAAGTTGTGCTGTGTATACACCAGGCTAATGTGTATGCATTGAAAGCTATAGAGATATTATCATACAGATCATTGTTTGCAAACGGGAAGCTTAGAAGGATGTGAAGATAATTTCTCATGACAATTATTATGTACAGTAGGTGTAGAAATTGTTTGCCTGTGACCCTCAGTAATAGTTAGTGAGGCATGTCTGCATATCTTTCAGGGAGAAAACAAGGACTCTTCATTTACAGAGATAGAATGGTTTCACTGGAGTGTGTTCCTAAGTTGCCTGTCCCAACCATGCTGTAATATGATCTCAAACATCAAAGCAGATTTTCATTGCATGTTACAGAAAATGTTGATTGTCCCACTATGGGTAAGGATCAAGTCATAGTGTTTTGAATCTATTTAATATAAAATGGAGACTGCAGTATTATACAGGGCTTCTAATCTACAATCCACTGCTGTGGGCTCCAAGTAGGCATGTCTTAATTTCATGGGTAATTTTCAGTAACAAGGAAAATGGTACAAAAACTTCCCTTCAGTGGCACTACACCAACTTCCACCATTAGCAACTTCCACTTGGGGTCCTTTTCTAAAATCCCATCATATAGCAGCACTTATTTCACTAAACTCATGGGACATTTCTGCTTGCAAAAGGACTGCTTGTGTAAGCCAGGGTTATGGAATTAAACCTTTAATATTGCTATAACAAATCAGGAATAAACAGAAAGAAGCTCACTGTAAAGAAGAGGGAAAAGGGAACAATTACTTGTGCTCTTGTCCTAGTTTGGCTGCAGTTTTCCTCCCAGCGCTCTCTGTCACTTGTTTTTTCTTTATTTTTCCTACTTGTGAGATGGAGGGAAATGATCAAGTTTATCCTGCATACATGTACTGAGGGGGATGCTGAAGTTGACCCAACACTGCCTATATCACAGGATTGTTAAGGAGGTAAATATGTTCATCTTCGTGAAGTGCTATAAGGTATGAGTTATCAGTTATGTTGACAATGATGTTTTTATAAGTCAAAGCAGAATGGGCTGTATTCCCTGAGGGTTTTGTGTAGTTTTATATTCACCTTCCTTTCCACACATGTGAAATGCAGTGTCTTAAAAAAAAGGTTATTTGAGTTTTTAGATAGGATGAAACATAACAGCCCAATATATTGTGGCATTTTCTTCACAGCCTGCATAATGTACTTTTTACATCATCATAGACAATTAAAAGGGGATACATTGGTATATAATGAGTCTGCAATATCTTCTTTGCCTTCTTTTCTGTGCCCTGAATGATAGAACAAGCCAGGTGAACTGAAGATCTCTTTAAATTGTAGAGTTCTTTCTGGTTTTCCATCCATTTTAATTAAAGAAAATAAAGCAGCAGTCAAACATTTTTTCTGCCAAAGGCTGGATCCTAACTAAATATCTTGGATTCCTTCCATTTCCTGTCCATCCCTAAACTCCAGCTCTGCGTTCCCTGCCACTTCCGTTTAGCCCCATTTCTCTATATACTTCCACCTTTTCCGAAACCAAACAATGTTACTTCTTAAGCAGCAGGGCAAGTAAGACACCAGATTCCTGTGGTCACTTCTCCTTCCCTCTCTCTTTCCTTTCCCACTGGTCTTGGATGTGCTACGACCTTTCTGTCCACTGCATAGAGAGCAGAGTTAAGCCACACTCCTTTCTACAATGCACTATGTGCACCCCCAGACCTGAACAGCAGATTCCTGCCTTGAAAGACAGACCTACACAATTGCTCACAGACAACTGCCAGGTGTGTAGGAACATAGTTTAAGGTGAAATGAATTTGGTGGGGTTGAAAAACTACATTCCTTTCTTTAATATTTTCCAAGAGTATTCAATGGCTGCAGTAAAATTTTATTAATTAGGAATTTCATATGTTTTATCAATCAGGAACAGATGCAGTTACACGTGTTCTCTGTGTAGATGAAGTAGAAGGAATGATGGTCTGGCTCTTGGACTTTGTAGGTATGTATTAATTGCAAGGTCAAAAGTAAAATTTGTAAACAAATGTTGTTAGCTTTGACCTTGAAAGTGCCATTTCCTTAATGAGACTGTCATATGATTAAAATTAAATATGTGGACAAGACTGGAGGGGTGGGGGAAGGTGTTGTAAGATGTGGTTGTTACTCAGGTAAATGGCAATGAATTAAATTGATTTTTCTTCCCCAAGTTTAAGTCTGTGCTGCCCATGACCATAACTGGTGAGTGAGCCGTCCCTGTCCTCATCCTAATCCGTGACCCCTTTGTTGTGTCTCCCTCCCCATCT
Source organism: Antrostomus carolinensis (assembly GCF_000700745.2). NCBI lineage: Eukaryota > Metazoa > Chordata > Aves > Caprimulgiformes > Caprimulgidae > Antrostomus > Antrostomus carolinensis. Next base: position 71,253 of record NW_010324023.1, read on the forward strand.
CACTGGGTGAGAGGAATGAACACAGGACCGCATGGTCCCACTGTATGTCAAAGTACCACACCACACAGCTTGGTGTTGACAGCAAACTTGCTGAGGTTGCACTCAATCCCTCTGTCCATGGTGTTGCCCATCCTTTCCCTGTTAAAGGAAAGGATCAATAAACTGTATTTCTGGTAGTAATAGGGAATAGATGCTTGGATTTCATTGTTGTAAGCAGCACAGAGAGTCTAATATTGTGAACTTAAATAAGTGAGTGACTGTCAAGTAGTTGGAGATCTGGAGTAGAAACTGGAAAATTTGGGTTATTCTGGTCTAAGATTGCTGCTGTCTTAGAGTGTTGCTTTCATCTATGAATTTGGTGACTTGCCTACAGCTTCTCCATGGTATATTATCAATACAAATAGCCTAATCAATACATAGACTAGCTACTCTGCAGTCCCAATACAGCCTTTTTTGTAAGCTAAGTTAACCTCTGCAGGATGCTATGCTGTTACGCTTCTGGCACTACTCCATGTTAACATATTCTGGAGGAGAGGTCTGATGCTTTTACAACTGATGTGATGGACTCAGTGCAAGTACAGACACTCCCACTTTTGAGTGTCTTTTTATACAACCTGTGGTTTACCTAAACTGTTCAGGACCCTGAATATCCTTTTCCCCCAAGTCTTGTTTCATCTCAGTTCAGGAAGTACAAAACTGACTTGGTATGTACATAGGATTTGAGTGTGATAGCTGGGGAACTGGTCATCTTCAAACGTATGCAAGAATGAACTGAATGAATTGTCCATCCTGGTGAAATTCTTGGAACTCTCAGAAGACAAATAGCTGAGTCAAAACAGAAAGGAAACACACATGTATTTATATCTCTTTCTTCCTCTGGAAATGACACCCAAGACATTGCCACCCTATTCCTTGGACTGCTTAACAGATGGCTTCATATGTTACTGCCGAAGGGTATTTAGTGGGTCACACTGGTAAATTGAGTGTTGTCTCCATCTACTCTTGTGCAGCAGCGGTACATGACTGCCAGATACTATTCCCAGATCTATATATAATCCTGCATATATCATAGATGATGCTGATATAGAAACTCATTAAGGCTGAGTCTGTCTGTCCTTATATACGTGAGACTTCACTGAAGTGGGAACTTTGAGCTGAGATCAATAGGAGGATCAGGCCATAAGAAAAGAGCTGAAAAACCCTATTGATTATTTACTACATTAGGAATGCAAAAAAAGGTAGGTTTTGAGGGATGCCTGGTATTCTTAAAAAAAAAAATAATCATAAACTAATTGTCTGATGTCTTCAAATAAAGTATTTTCTCTGGTAATCTAAGCATTTACCAAAGACTTCTAAATTTATTTCCTAGCCTGACTAGCCAAGTGACCTTTCTGAAGTTATTTATATTGTCTTTATATTTGTATTCAATTACTCAGCATAAATCAGATTGAGAATTCAAGGCCCTCTTCTGCTTTATCTTTGTCAGTATGCAATAAGCCTGATACAAACGCTGCTGAAGGCAGCACATGGGGCCCCATTGACATTAGCTGACTTTGATTCAGAGCATTATGTACCTCACACCAAATTCTGGTCCCCTGTATAATGCACCCCACTTCAGGCAAGTGACAAGTCATATGGGTTTCATGTTCTCATATACCTGGGGGGGGGGAGGGGAAGTATTGGAGGTCTCTACACATCCTTTATTAGGTACATAAAATTCTGCTCTTTGTATTGAAAAAAAGAAGCAAATCTTCTAGTAGCATAATTAAAGGATCCTTGTTTCTTACAGATATATATGCTGTGTCACAGTGCTACCTGCTTTACCCACTGCAAAAACTTCAGATACTATTTGGACCTACTATAACACCTCCTGCAGCAATATCTTTAGATCTTGTAATATCCTTATCACTTCTCTGGCTCACTACTGGTCTTTTTTTGACCCGTTAGATGACCAGCGGACAGCAATGTATTATAATTAGTTCCAAGCCACAGGAGGAATTCTCTCAATGGAGAACTGATATGGTCTTCTCTGTTCAAGTGCTGATTATCAAAAACCTTATGCAAACTAGTTAATTTTGGGACTTCTAACCTGAACTGGGATGAAACAAGTATGTCAGACTGGGAAGAAGTTCATTGCTGAAGGCTCAAAGTCAGTTGGTAATGTGTGCAAAGAAACTGATCACTAAACTCAAGGTCATTATGAGGAGGAGAAACAGATGGTAAATAAGCAGTATGATTGCATAAGCCTGATTTCTGCTAAATATTTTAATTCTCTGTGCCAACTTAGGGCCAGGTAATTATTGTCCTTTTCATCATGGGATGAATACAAAACAACTCTTTTTTTGTCCTTTGTTAATCCACATGAAGGCATGGGGAGCAACTTGTAGTCTTGCTATGCCATCCTGCTTCAGGAAAGGTGTGCAATGTCAACGTCTATGTTTTCTTTACCCTTTCCTGAAAAGCCCTCGGACAGTTAGATATGGTATGCTGTCTTTTGGTGCTCTTTTGGCAGATACCTCCCCAGATGGACAGGAAGACTTCTTTTTTAGTACATGGATAACTTTTCCAGTGAAGTCTGTAACTTAACATCATATGCTGTTCCTTGTCTGTAGTGCCTGTGTCATCAGTTCTCCATAGAAAACCCTCATGTTTTAGCTGGGACAAAACGCACTAGGGATTTTCACATGATTAATGACAGCCATTGGGATTAATGAAGGCTGACTCCAGCCATGGGGTCACACATGAATTTTCTGACTCTTATTCTTATAAGTTCAGCAGACCTAGTAGGGAAAACTTATATTCAGCACTTTGTGACTCTGAAAGCTTTAACACAATGTGTATTTTTGCCTTGCATTATATGAAGCCTGATGAATACAGTATAAGATGCTCAGTTTGTTAAAAAATGCTTTTGTGCAATTTAATATATTCCTATCTTTTTTTTCAGGGTACACAACCTAAGAAGGAAATATGTCATCAGTTATGCTAAAACCATTGAAATATCTGGGAAAGAAATCATCCTCGAATCTCAACAAATCATTCTTTTTACAGCATAGCATGTTAAGAATTCATTTAAGAAATGATCCCCAAGAGGCCACATGTGAACACTGTACCATCCTAATCTATCTTTTCCTGACTATTAGGTTGATAATGGGGATTCCTTTGCACAGTCATTATGCTTTGTTGTCAGTCTTGAGCCAATTTTATGACCTGTGTCCAAGATGTACCCTCATTCTCATTAAAGGCTTTAAAATGATCCATTAATCTCTTGCTTTGTTTCTCTAGTTTTTCTTTCTCCTTATAGAACTTTAAAATGTTGGTATTTTTTAGATGGCAGAGAACAAGCATAACTAGAACTATGATCCATTCTTGGTTCAGCAACCAGAGATTTTAACTATTTCTGTTGTGAACACCAACTTTCAAGAGGCAAATTCAACACAGTTTAACATCCAAGTGACTGTGTTGAATCCCAGCAGTAGCACTGGTGGACCATAATAATGAAACCTTTCTGATGTCATATAATCAGTGTATGTATGTAGGGTGCACCCATGTAGTTATTTTTGTTATCTATTAGAATATGCAGTCAGTGTCCATGGAAATACTTTGCATCGTTTCTGGAATGTAGAGAAGATATGGTCCCCTTTATGATTTGCAAGAGAGATTTATTGGTTTAAGATTTTAGTACAGTGTGACCATTGAAGGTTTTAAAATAACAACTTCCTCCTGCCCAAATTTTAAAGCTCTCTTAGTCAGAAAAAGAAAGTCAATCAGTCTTGGTTTAAAAAAATTCTTTTGATGTATGACACACTGAGAGAAGGACATACTAATAATTTAAAAAAAAAAAAACTGTAATGAAAATGTATTAAGGGTTCAAACCCAATACACTGTATATTAGGAGAAGTCCCTGTTTTAGTGAACTTGATAATAAACAGACTATTCTATTCAAGACATCACAATCAGTATAAGAATATAGAGAAGGAAAAAAGTCCAGGCAAATAACTTCTCTTACTAGTTCATATTCCCCTGTCCTGGAAGTGTAGCAGTCTGGGTAAATATAGGTAGACTCTCAACCCTCGACTTTCCCTGACTGATTGCTCGCCATAACCTGCTGGTATTGGAATTAGAAACTGTCTGCACTCTTTGCTCTCTATTTGGCTGACAAAGTACTAACAGAGCAAATTGTAGGTTATTTCACTTTTCAACATGGGCTGTCATCCCGTAAGTTTGCTGATATGGTGGCAGTGGTCTGCACTATTTCTATTAGAGTTTTTTAAATAAACAGGGTGAAAGTGGATGGGTAGGCTTTTTGTAACTCAGGTGTCAGCTGTGTACTGATAGTTCTCCGCTTACCTACATTGCCTGATGATTAGTTTGGTCACTACCTAATGCCTGATCATTCTTACTGGAGAGCTTGCTGTTTTGTTAAACTGGTTCACTAGTATTTTGAGTCTCTAAAGCTGAGTTATTTTCTCCTGAGAAAAGGAAAAAAGACTAGAGATACACCTACTCTAGTAGAAATTGTACTCTCTTTTGTAAACTTCTGTCCTTGTCTATGTACCAAATTAATAAAGTTGTGATACCTGATGAAATGACTGACACACAGCTACTTTTGTTTATACATGTTGCCATCAGTTTACATGTTATAGATGAAATGAGCGTTTATGGCATTTGTATTTAATCCTACTCTCAATGGATCAGATGTGAACTGTGGGAGGTTGGCCCACTCTTGCTGTTTCTGCTTTCCACCAATGTTTGGAAATACACCAACTTTCCTGAAAAAAAGCCCTTACAATGTACTACATGCTTCCAGGCACCAGCTGTCTCCTAAAACACATCACCTGTGGACTGATGCCATGTGACCTTGTTACTCATCTATCAACCTATTTCTGTCTCTCTGTTTGTCTCAGGTATTTTTAATGTGTCCATCACTATGGTTTCTCATACTCCTCAGTACTTAAATGTTTAGCAAGCCTAGCTTTTAGCATTCCTGTGTTTTGATTAAATCTTGCTTGCTTTCAGACCTCCACTGAAGGCAGTGGAAGTATTTCTGTACATTTTAAAGGATTCGTATCATTTTGTTAGACCACACAGTGACTTTACTGTTTTAACTATCATAGATTGCTTTTAAGAGGTATCAAAAATAAAATTGCCTGATGTGATCTCTTAAATAGTAGGTGACATCTCAACTTTTTTTAAAGTAAGGGTGGTTTTGCTATGAACTTTACTGTGGACAAAACACTGCTTATTTATTTCAAATTTTCTTCACTTGATTTACCACTGATGACTCCATGATTTGCAATTCTGATTCTTCTCTTCATTCCATATTTGTTATCTTTGCTGTCCATGTTTGATTCTTTAACAGAAGTTTGATATTTACTGAATATTCTGAATGTGTGGGATTATTGATGGCATGGTTTCCATACACAGATTGGAAGTACTATATTTGTACAGATCCTAGTTTCTTTGAGAACCTAGCATGGCTGGGATTTTAGGTGCTATTGAATTAATAAATAACACCCACTCCCATCTTTATTGTTACTGAAAGCCATGTACCTGTGTTATGAAATGCATCTGTATTATGACACTATTATGATGATAGTGGACCTTCTGTTTTTAAAACAAAAAAATTATCTCATTTAAAACTGTAACTTAATAAAATAAAATCAATTCATATCTAGTTTAGTTTGAAAATAATAGTTTGGGCCACTTTTGGCCCAACACCTTTAAGAAGTTGGATCTGTTTAGATTTGAGGAGCAGATGGGAAGAGCTGGCATTTCTTATACTTAGAATTTTTTATTACAAACAATGCTAGATATGTGTACCGTGACATTCTCAAGAGCACTGATATGCCACTCACTGTCATAGGCCCCATTCTTGCAGCTTCTTAAGAGTGAAATGTTGTGGAATTTTGCACTTCACTGGACTATTCTAATTTCTGTGTCAAGTTGATGGTGACATTACTATCCTCAAAAGTTCCAAACTCATAGGACTGTATTATAGTCAACAAGAGGTACTAGAAAGCTGTCTATTTTGTGTTCTTCTAATATGGGTTTAGCCCTCAGGTTGCATTTAGGCCAAATATTTAGAGTTTTCCCAGCAACAATGAAATCTAGAATTGTTATTAAGCAAACAAACAAAGTCCAATTAAATAAAGAATAGTGAGGTTTATACATTAGAATCCTCTTGAATTTGTCATCTGTGGCTGAAAAGAAAGCACTGATAACATAATTTTTGGATAAAATCAGGAGAATGAGTAGTGGTGAGTTCAGTATTAGTAACGGTCTGTGAAAAATCACTTTACCTTACTAGATCTGTACTTGCATCTTGCATGATTATGAAAAAGTTCTTAAAAAATTCTGGCCCCAATCACTTTTGAAGTCAAAGAGAATTCTGAAGATGACTTTGCTAAATCCAAGATTTCTAGTTTTATATTTAGGATCTGCTTCTCTGGAGAACTTTTGGTTGATGGTTCTGGAGCATACTTACCCAATAAGTTGCTCGATTACAGAGGATGCAGAAGAGGTGGTGCTTTCTGATGTGCACACTTTACACAAGCAGGTTCCCAGTTCCTGGTGTTGCAGCCCTTGCTGCCACTGTAATACATTCCTTGGACCTCCAACAGCAGGGCTGAACCTTGGATCCAGAGACATGTCATCAGCAAAGTTGGTATGGTTGCAGTGCAATGACAAAATTAGTGGTGCCTGCTGCCAATGATGCTTGGTCAATAATGTGGATCTATCTTCTTGATTGATTTGATGACACATATCAGACACAAAAAAGCCTCTTAGTTTTTGAGCAGGACACTCACACTGTGTTTTCTTCCTTTCCCTCTCATTCTATAAGCTTTCATAAGCTAAAATGGTAATGTATGACAGAACATTGCATTTGATGAAAATCATTACCCTTTCATCAGCTAGTCCTGCTTTTACAGTCCTGCTGATGAATCCTTTGAGACGTAGACTGTGCTAACTTGCATGGGTAACACTGGGAGTATACTTAATGGGACCATCCGTAGCTATGGTTTATGTGTTCTTTCTGTGCAGCTACATTCATCTCTGCCTATTTACTAATGTTTCCAATGGGTTGGTTGGAAAAAGAAGATGTTACGTATTACACCTTCATTTACTGTTAAGTCCCTAGTCACTTAAACTGACCTGCAACAGAATGGGCTTTGAAAGCCCCAAAATATTTAGCCAAGATGTGTAGCCCAAAGTCTGTTCTAACCCATCAGTATCTTATTGTCTGCCCAAAGGTTTAGTTTTTTCCTATAAAATAAAATTTTTATCCTATTGTGCATACCCTGTTGTCCTTCATATTTATGACAGAAAAAGAGCAAAGTGTATACTCTTCCAACTGACTGAAATATCAAGACTCTTCACGCTTTCTTGGCCTTCAGTCTTCTTAGAAATATGATTCCAGTTCTGAATGTAAAAGAGCTGCAGAGAATTAAAATTTACCCAATTTGATTTTTGGTCTTGTGCATAATCCATGTATTATTGCTATGCATTAAAATGTCATGCACTAAATATTGGATATTCTCTGATGGTGGATCAAGTGCTTGTATTGACTGATAAATGCTGTATCTATGTCTGGAAAACTCATAAGATACATGAAATAAGAAAAATGTATAAATATATTAAAAAAAATATTTATGTTTTTACTCAATACTTGTTAGCCTACACCACCACCAATTCAGATGTTAGGGTGAGTAAATTGAGTTACCGTTTTGGCCATCAATATCTAGCAGGTTTCTAAATACTTATCTACAAAGATATTCCCCAATATGGCTACTCCATATGTTCCCTTAGGTGCTGACTTATGAGTTTAGTTATTTACTGTACTATTATAAAAGCTGCATGCAATGATCATTCATTGATGTGTTTGATTAGAATATTTTCAACATTAATTTTTATCAATATGTAAGTTAACTAAAAAATAATGAGCACCTCCTTTCTTGGAAAAAAACATATTTTTCCTTCAAACATAGTATTTTCTTTTCACTTCCTTTTTAGTTACACTCTGCAGGGGAAAAAAAAAATATGAAGCTGAATCAATATAATAGCAAGCATAAAAAAACCCAACACAACACTAATCACTATCTTTTGTTGCTAGTCTGGAATATCTCTCTTAAATTTTTAATAGCATATAACACAGGTGCATTAATGAACAGTTAAATAAAAGTTTGGTATATAATAACAAGAATTAATCTGATTTTCTTTTATAAATAGATAATAAGTAATACAGTGAATCTTCTGAGTAGGGCTTTCCTTGACTTTTGCTGAAAGAAATTGAATTTTTTCTTTATACTTTCCTTAGCAAAAAATACAGTTAGAGACTGGTCTATTTCATTAAGAGTAGATTCATGACCAAAACCCCTTAATTTCAGATGTAAAGTGGCTTGACTGCATTCATAAACAGAGCTGTGAATTCTTTTCCCTCTGAACTTATGTTCTTTGATTTTGACTGAATGACTGACCATTTCAGCACGCTCTCCTGATCGTATATAATTCAGTCTTTGGCCATGACAAACCAATCATTCACAACTGACCCTTGAAATTAATTAATGCCAATCACTGCTATCAATCAGGAGACATTCTGAGGGATTTGAAAAGAAGAGATTGATGTTACATAGTGCTTAAGGTAGATGTAGAAAATGCAGTCAGTCAGAGAATTTCAGAACATAAATTACATTTATAGATTGCTAACATCCTTTCTAGTGCATGTAGTTACAAGGTGGTAGTCGTCAATGTATACTAAAGCTGGAACAAGTGCTCAGTGTGAAAATGCTAATTTTCAGATACTTATATCTTGAAAACCATAGGTGGTCTTGGCATGGAAAATAACATGCTACCTCCAAATTTGAATCTCTAAAGCATAGCAGGAGGCAGATCTAACCAGCACTGTGACCATATGTGTTTGGGATTTCATACACAATAATTAATTTCCATTCTGTAAAAATGAATAATTTAATATAACATCCCACATGAAGAGATGCAAACACAAACTGATACTTAAAAAAAGCCATTAAACAAACTTTTTTTCCTAATCAAAAGTGACTTAAAATGTTATTAATAAAAATAAAATGAAAAGAAAACTATTTAACTGCTTATATTTCTTAACATAAAAATCTTATGAAGACTGACTCCCAGCTATTGAAGAATGTTTAATTGCATAAAGGATTTAGAAGAAATATGTAATCTGCAAATGGATGCTATCTGTATATGCACCTAACACCCATGTTATTTTCTAACTGTGCTTTTTGTTGTGACCATGTTTCCTCTTTCCTGTTTGATTTGCTTGTGAAAATGAACCATCATCAAAATATGCAACATTTTTACCTAAACTCAGTAAACCTGACACACCTGCAGATTAAGTCTTGTCATTGAAACAGTGACAACCAATAGGCTTTAATGTTGTCCTCTGACACAGGTCAGCTCCATAAAAGTCTTTCTGGAAATTATCATTCTGGTGTCAGATGATCAACAACATCAATGCTGTAGTGTCATCTGGGGGGCTACTTTCCCAGTGAAATGAGAGGTAGAGCATGTATTTGTCACTCTCTATGTCTGCTGAGAACGTATTCAGACCAAACTATTCAACACGTGGTACTTGTATAAAAACATCTTGTGCCAAATCTTCTCTCAAGTGATACTTGAAGTTTCTAAAAAAAAAAAAAGCCTGTTAGCTGATGCATTTGTCTCCTGTTTACGACATTCAGCTGCCACTCGTAGTTATGTCCAAGAGCAAAACGGCCTATTTTTTCCAAATAAAAAACCAAGTCAAGTCGTGAGAGAAACAAGAACTAAATCTTTAGATTTGAATTGCTCTACTAGCAGAAGATTGTCTACAAATCAAAACCACGTGCCAGCCTGGAAGTTTTTAGCCACCAAAAACAATTGATCAGTGCTGAAGGGGGGTTTCAGAAATCCAGTTAGGCTCCTAGGCACATTTCAAAATCCCACTAGATGCCAGTCTGACTACATATCTCAGAAAAAATGTAGTCCTTGTGAATAGTCTCTAATACCTGTTGGATCTTGATCCAAACTGTAGAATTAGGCCTGGATCCAGGTCCTGCTGTGCAGCTAAAGCTCCCCATAGCTGCTAATGTAATCTTTATTGCAGAATGTTGGAGGCTTCTGGGAGATATGTATGCCTTTTGGGATGTCTTGCATAGGGTATATTACAGAACTGATGGCTGACAATCAAGAAGAGGATATTCTGCTTTGGGTGTCTGAGTTGCATTATATTATTAAAGAGTACCTATCAGCACTCAAAGAACAGCATTCATTACTTTATGAGTAGAAAAAGTGATTGTTGTTTGACTAGATGTTTGTGAGTAAGAGAATAGCTGATTTTTATCTTTCAGAGCAGCACAGCTAGAAAGGCAATCAGGGACCAGACTTCTAAAGTCTAAAACCAGGACAGAGCTAGCTGTGATGTGCCACGCCTAGTGCCTTGATAAATCACACTTGTTAGCAGTGGGTGTGAAGATTGTAAAGTGGAAGGCTGTTGCTCATGATGACAATACTCTCATTACACAGCTTTTGCTTTTCTTAAAGAATGCTTAAAAACTTGCCTCCCATGTTCAGTAACTTGTAGTATCATCACCAACATCTGTATTTTTTAGGCTGAAACACAGTCTTGCCAGATCTACAGTCCCCTAGAAACACTATTTAGAATTTATTTACACACACACACATATATGTGTATATATATTTCCCTAAAAATGCTGGTTCAGCAAAGAATTAGCACTGTAGTGATTTTTGGCAAAATTTTCAGTGAGGTAGTTTCTTAGGTTGAAAGTTGTCTCTTTTTAAAAATAAAGTAGCTTGAAAAGTCATGCCAAATTTAGTTTCTGGATTGAAGAAACCATTAGAGATTATTATATGAGAATGATAGAGGTTTCCCCCAAGTATTTCTGTTCATCTCTCAGACTCTATCTGATTGTCTCTGTGTCCTCATTGGTGAGTCTGCACCTCAAATACTGTGTTTAGTTTTGGGCTCCTTACTACAAGAAAGACATTGAGGTGCTGGAGTGTGTCTGATGAAGAGCAATGAAGTTGGTGAAGGGTCTGCAGCACAAGTCCTATGAGGAGTGGCTGAGGGAACTGGAGTTGTTTAGTCAGGTGAAAAGGAGGCTGAGGGGAGACCTTATCACTCTTATCCCTCTTTACAGCTACCTGAAAGGAGGTAGTAGTGAGGTGAATGTCAGTCTTTTCTCCAAAGTAACAAGTGATAGGATGAGAGGAAACAGCCTCAATACAAGTTGTGCCAGGAGAGGTTTAGATTGAATATTAGGAAAGATTTATTCACTGAAAGTGTTGTCAAGCATTGGAACAGGCTGCCCAGGGGAGTGGTTGAGTCACCATCCCTGGAGGTATTTAAAAGATGTGTAGATGTGGTGCTTAGTGACATGGTTTAGTGGTGGACTTGGCAGTGTTAGGTTTACCATTGGACTTGATTATCTTAAAGGTCTTTTCCAACATTAAAGATTCTCTGATTCTCTGATTCTGTGCCAGAAGGCAATGTAATGAAGTGTTCCTCCTACTTTTAAGCTAACTTAAGTACGAGACATTCTAGTTTACTAGACAACTGCCTAGCCACAGCTATCTATTCCTCAGTAGCCTGATATGTTTTTTCCACACTGAGCTACCTAATGTTCTGGCTACACTGCCAGGAGGATCTGAAGAGGTTTGCATGTCCTTTCATTGCAGTAAACTTGTTACTCTGGGTGACTTCAGTGAAGATGTACTCTTAGCTCACTGATGGCTATTGCTACTTATGTGATTTGAAATGCCTCAGACAGCAAAGTGGGAAGGAAAACTAATGGGTTTAACTAATGACTTTCAGTACAGCATATCTCAACAGAAGGTCTGTTGTCCTTCTGCAAGTACTGCTTTTTACTTCTCTGACTGTTGTTAATGAAGCTGCAGCTCGTTTCTGTCTACCCTTGGTTTCCGGTGTCTGGATTGGTTTGAGGTTGAGAGTGGTTTCCTGTTTCTGTGCAGCTCTGGGGTAGTCTAATTGAAACGACATGTCAGCAAATATGTGTCCAGTGTGGCTAGGGAAACAAGGTCCGGTTTTCTGCAGCAAAGTGACTGAATATAGAAATCTCCATACAAATAGAAGAAAAATCAATAAGCTGATGTTTGATGTGAACAGAAAGTTTATGTCCTTCTGGGATGGCTGGGCAAGTGCATGGATAGGAGCATGGGCCTTCTAGAAGAAGGATGAGACAAAGCAAAGAACAAGAGGAAATATTAGTGACGGGAAAATCTGTCCAGTAAATGTTCTCTTGATTTCTTACAACTTGACTCTGCATGTATAAATATAGAATTGAATGAGGAAAAATGCTAAATCTATATATTAAGTCTTCAAGATTGAATCCATCAGAAACAACTTAAAGTTCATATGCTAAGCAAAGAAATTATTATGAAAAAAAGGGTGATTCCAAGTATTACTCTGTGTTATGTAGTAGTTTTTTTGGATAATTGAGGAAAGCATGGCCATTGTGTGAAGAATGCATCATATGATTTAATTGAATTTCCGGCACTATTACTTTGAAGCTACCAGTCTTTTGCATGCAGTATCTTCTTTTTGACATATTTTAACAATCCCAGCAGATAGTAAGAATCCATTTTTATTTAAATGCAAAATACATACATAAAAACAAATTTTGAACTTGGTCTGAAAGAGCTGAGAGTCTAAGGTGCAGATCTTGCATTCAATTAGTTGGAAATATAAGACCATTCTCCTACAAAGAATACACTCTTGCAGGGAACTTTGTGACAGTATGAAAGATTAGAACCGAGTCTAAGTCTTGGCAGATCATACATCTAAATACACAAGCTAAGCAATGCCAATGTTGCTGAAGATTTACTCTTCCATTTTTGCTGTGGAGAAGTAAAGTACACAGTCTCATTACTACTTCTCCTCAGCTCAAATTCCAGTTACCCACACTGTTTAGTGTGGTCAAAGGTACTACAAGTACCTTCTTCCCTGGAGAGAGAATTGTTGGAAAGCATGTTGCTGCACTGGAGGGGGTTTGAGATATGTCTGGGAATGCCATAATATGGTCTGCCCTCAGCCCTGAGGTATGTGTCATTGCTGTTCACCTGGATTGGGAAGTTCACCTTTTCTCCTTACCTAGAGTTCTTCTAATGTTTTCTGCTTTTCCAGTCACTTTTTCTGAATCCCCTGAATCTCAGCTTGCCACAGCACTCTGGCAGAGTGATTTCAGCCTGGAGGACAAAGGAAAGAAATGTTTGGGTCCCTTATAGATGTCTGTCTGATAGGTAGTCTAAGTGTAAAGTATGGGAGAGAACACCCAGGAGTTCTTCTAAAAGTTATATGGCAAGTTGTGGTCTGTATTCATCTTCTTCAAGGTCCTAACCAGTTTTGGCAGTAGTTTTCCTTCTTCACCATGTATAGGGTTACTGCAGTCCTTTTATAGGTAAGATGAATTTCAATCTCAGTGCCAAAACTACAGATAAAGCAGAGGAAGAATCTGAAGTATCCTGGTTTTTAGCTGGAACAGAGCTGGGTTTCTTTTTAGTAGCTAGAATAGTGCTACGTTTTGCTTTCAGCCTGGGATTTGTTATGAGAGAAACACTGGCAAGTTACCAGTGTTTTCATTTTTGTCACTGGAAGTGCAGGACTTCATGTTTTGTTAGTCTACAAGCACAAGACCTAAGGAGATGAGGAATATTTAAATTAACAAACTAAATTGGCATTTAGATATGCCAGTGGGATATTCCGTATCATGTCACGTCATGTCATGTCCAGTATATTAGTGAGGGTCTCTTGCTCTGTCTGGCTCTTGCTCAAGCTCTCACTCTTCCAGGATTGCAGTTTTGGGTCAGGATTGTCACTCCTCTGGGATCGTTATCTGGGAATGGGCTGGGCTTGGTCGGTGGGTGGTGAGTAATTGCACTGTATCACTCATTTGTATATTTTGTTATTGTTATCATTATCAGTACTATTTTAATAGTATTATTTTAAGTTTTCTTTTATTTCTATTATTAGATTGTTCTTATCTCAACCTACAAGTCTCCTTACCCTTGCCCCCCAGTGCTCTCTCCTATCCCCTGGGGGTGGGGGAGAAGTGGGTGAACGATTGTGTTGGCTGATAGCCAAGGGCTAGCCCAGTGAAACTATCACATGAATTCAAACCCACATCACCTTTGTCCCAGTCTTAAGCACATGAGCAATGGTCCTTTGTACCCTGTTTCTTTTTCTGAATGGTAAAAGTTGAGATGGGTTCAACAGAGATTACTCAAGTTTATGGAAGACAAATCCTTTGAACATTGTTAAATATGTAGAAACCACATCCAGCTCTGGAAGTCTCCATATTGAAAACAGTTTTTGTCTGGGAAAGTATTTGCTGGAAGTATCATGCATACTTCTTTGCTCTACTCTTTATCTTCCTTAACCACCTGGTAATGACCAGACTTTTTTATTTTTATTTTATTTTTTTTTTTAAATTGAGGTTGTGGGGTGTTCAGACACCCATTCCTTTTTGTTACAGATCACATTCCTTCTGTTGCCATAAAACAGATGGTTTTAATGTTTTTCTAGATCCCCTTCTTTCACACTAGAAGAACTTAATTCTTCATAAATTCTGTCTTGAAGTTGGTGGAGATTTTTTCAGTCTTCTGATTCTGCCACAGATTTGAGATTCATCGGTGCTGGAGGAGGCCCTTGTACTTTACGAGACTCGTGTTCCTAGTTCAGTGCCATCAGGTTTTTTTTTTTTTTTCCCCTCTGTTGAGTTCTATAACTTCTATGTCTCAGATGTTTTTTTTAACCAGGCTCTTCTGCATGTCATTCTGTCTTCCTCTGAAGTAATTCAGAGCTGAGGGTGGGGGAGGAGGCCCCTGATGATTTCAAGAAGACTTGTGTCCACTGGTCTCCTCTACGGGTTGCACCAGCTGATATGTCTTTGGTCAAGCTCAGCATGATTATTTCCTTCATACTTTGTTATCTCTGCCTCAATTTTTATTATTTTAACAGAAGCTGCTTGACATTTTTGTCTGTGGTATACATGGCAGCGTAGGCATTATAGGCTATCAGAAACAATAGCATTATTATGTAAACATAAAAGGAGGCAAAGTATTTTGTGGTTCTGTTCAGGCCTGTACTGTCCTATGCTAAGACTGAAAGAGCTGAACCCTACCTTGTTAAATCCAAATGGACTTCCAGTTGTGAATTATGGTAATGCAAAATGCTGCTGTTAGAAAAATGAAATAGATTAGTGTTGTAAACCTTTCCATGCCACTCTGTCAGATGTTATTTTCTTCTGTTTGATCAATATATTAAAAGAAGAGTTTGCTATTTCTTTTCCCTTTAGGGCCATATCACTTTGTTTCTCACTGCGAATCTCTGTCAAGAGCAAAAAGACATTCCACCAGAATTGTGTTGTATTCTTGTAGAACTTCTAACAGTCACAGCTCCTTCAAAACTTTCCACAAACCAGTTCAGGGTTTGAGTCAGAGCATAGATGCAGAAGTAGTTAAACTGGCAAATACGTCAGTAACTCAGACAATATATTCACATGATTGCTGGTGTGTAGTAAAATAGTATACTGGCTAAAAACATTCTTCTGCTTTTGTGAATAACAAGTAAACTGCATGGGAGGTGAATCTTGCTTCTCCTTGTGCAGATGTGGGATATGGGAGTATGATAAAAAAGTATCTGTGAGACAGAGGGAGACATTATTTAGGAAATTAACCTTGGTTTTAGGAAATCATATAGCCAACCTGGGTCTGATTACCAGATTGAATCCTGGACACAGAAAGATTGTATTAATTTTTTTCCTTTTTTTTTTCCCCCTGATAATATTTTGCTTTGATTTCTGGTCATAAAGATTGTCCCAGGAATTATACCTGAGCTTGACTGAATCTGTTTTTTCTGTATCATTTCACTTGCTTACATTACATAAGCCAATGTTTTGGCTGATTTGATCCTTGGTAAGAAGGGCAACAGGTCAGTTCTGAAAAAACAGAATGAGGATCAAAGAAATTAAAAGAATACAATTTTTGTTGAGACAGGAGTAGAATGGAAAGAAATAGGAGACCCTTAAGAGGCTTAATTGATAATGTTGTGGAAATGAACTTTATTTGCCAACCCACTTCTACTTTTGCTAAAACACAGATTTTCTCTTTGTCCTAATCGGCAGAATTTTGATCACCCTTTTCAGCCTACCCTCACTTGTTTTTTAATAGGCTTAGGATTTTTATTTTTTTTTCAAATGTCTTGCAGATCCATCACCCCAAATAAATGGACTTTAAAGGTCAAGAGAGCTCTTATCCTTTTAGTTCCTTTCATGAGAGCTCTGAGCAGCAGGCACAGCAATCTCAGCATGGACTCAACGATATTTCCTCACAATGTAGCCAGAAACTGCATGCCTGCAGGGTAAAACAAAATTACCAGTGTTCCCCCATGAATGTCCTACACCTCAAGAGGCCACAGCCAGCTACAGAGCAGTTAGCTGCATGGCTGAGCACTAGCAGTAAATGCTTACTTCAATTGTGGCAACTGCCACTCAGAAGGGATGCATTTAATCTTGAAGGATAGATGTCTCTAGACATCTCCCCTAAGTGACACGAAGTCTCTGGATGTAGGAAGCAGCACTGAAGGGTTCTGTATGTAGACAATTTCTCTCTGAAAGTGGGGTAAGCGGAGAGAATTTGGATAGCTGCTAAAATTAGCTTTATCTATTCCTTATGTAGAATGAATATGCCTAATGAAAGAACATGGAAAAAAGTGAAACCTGACAATATAGAAGAATACCAATAACATGATGAAGAAAACTCCCTTTTCTCATTTTGCCTATTATTATTGACAGTAATGCACAAACGTTTTTGGGTTTGTTTAGAAACTATTTTGATTGAGCCATGCAATACAACTGATGAGAACTCAGAACTCAAAATCTGCATAAATTTCCTTTGGAGTTAACACTCCTAAAAGAGATAGCCTCTTTTAGGATAGGGGAGAAGAAGAGTGAGTAAACTACCGCTTTTGATAGACCCCAATGAGGCCTTCTGGACACCATCACTCTCCTTGCCCAGTCCAGTCCGAAGCTGTTGCAAACCATTATTAGGCATCCTGTAAGAAAATGGTAATAGCACTTGGAAGATAAGCAGCAATTCAGGTCAAGTATGAGTAGAATGGGTAAGGTTTTTCAACAGCACCAAAGGGTCTAGGGGTCTCTGAAAGGATTTAGGCTACAAACTCATCCAGGTGATTTTGAAAACTGTGGGAGAATTATTACAGCATTATATAAAATAGTTTTTTAAACCCTTTGTTCCTGTTACAGAATCACAGAATCACAGAATCACAGAATCACAGAATGTTAGGGACTGGAAGGGACCTCGAAAGACTTAGTCCAATCCCCCTGCCAAAGCAGGAACACCTAGATAAGATCAAACAGGAAGGCGTCCAGGCCGGTCTTGAATGTCTCCAGAGAAGGAGACTCCACAACCTCCCTGGGCAGCCTGTTCCAGGGCTCTGTCACCCTCACTGTAAAGAAGTTTCTTCTCAAGTTTAAGTGGAACCTCCTGTGTTCCAGCTCACACCCATTGCCCCTTGTCCTACCATTGGGTATCACTGAGAAGATCCTGGCTCCATTCTCATGACATTCGCCTTTAACATATTTGTAAACATTAATAAGGTCACCCCTCAGTCTCCTCTTCTCCAAGCTAAAGAGACCCAGCTCCCTCAGCCTTTCCTCAGCAGGGAGATGCTCCACTCCCTTCATCATCTTGGTGGCTCTGTGCTGGACTCTCTCCAGCAGTTCCCTGTCCTTCCTGAACTGTGGGGCCCAGAAATGGACACAATATTCCAGATGTGGCCTCACCAGGGCAGAGTAGAGGGGGAGGAGAACCAGCTCCCTCAGCCTTTCCTCATAAGGGAGATGTTCCATTCCCTTAATCATCTTAGTTACTTTGTGAATTTTAAAAGTGTATCCTTAAGGTATAATAAATACTGTGCAACCTGATCTGAAAGGAACTTTAGGTAACTTACTGTAAATGCACATACACACACATGATTCTTTCTAAATATATTGGCCTATTTACAGTGGTAGTTACCTCTTTAAGACTTGCAGTTATATTAAGTAAAATAGTGTGCCTGGGCTAATACATTTTCAGAGAGCCTATTTTTTTTACTGAAGAATTTATTGCAGCAGTAATAACTGTCAGAGTGAAAGCGTGGTTAAAGTGCTAGAGACAGGACCAACTGCAAAGGGTATCTATCAAAGTATTGACTTCCTGCCAACGATGTTGTGAACTCTTTTGTCATAAACTCAAGCACCCAGAGTTGAAACCTCGATCAATGAAAGGGGAATCTGGTATCCAGCTCTTTTAGAGAGGGCATCTCTTCTGTTTGACCCATTAGGACACAAATAACAGTTTTTATACAGTGCAGGTTTGATTTACAGCAAGCCTTCAGGTTAGCTAGTGACATTTATATTTTAAACGATGTGAACAGCACTTACCATCTTAAAGAGTTAAATACAGAGATCCCAGTTGCACTCAAAAAAAGTTTTAGCTTTGTAACCCACGAACAGAAATTTCATTATATTGTGTGGTTATTTATCATGCAGATTCCCTCCCCCCCCCATTTCATTTCACTTTTAGCATTCTGGTACAGAGAGTATGATCTTGTCTGAAAATGCTGCTGACTTCTGTTCCCTTAGGATTCCCAAAGGCAGTATGCTTGGCAGTATGCCTCTATCCTCTATGGACATAATTCACCTATTCACTCTCCAAAGGCTCTCTGTGTCTCAGAGCTTCTATTTCACCTGTGGCTAGAAACTTAAAAAAAATTTCTAAAATATTGTGATCAAATTTATAGATACAGCTTAATCAAAACTTTCTGAATAATTTGTATTTCTAACCTATTCCCAGAATCATTGTATAATGTAGCAGCAATGTGGATACAAGCTGTAGCACATAGGGCATTTCATTCTTGGGATATATGTATATCGTAGAGTCATAGAATCATAGAATGGTTTGGGTTGAACGGGACTTTTAAAGATCATCTAGTCCAAACCCCATGCCCTGGGCAGGGACATCTTTCAATAGATTCATTTGCTCAAAGCCCCATCCAACTTGACCTTGAACACTTCCAGAGATGGGGCATCTATAACTTCCCTAGGTAATCTGTTCCAGCGTCTCACCACTCTTATTGTAGAAGTTATATATTTAGTGCATGGTTAGAAGTGTTTTAATTATGTTCATTTGTGACTAAATGCCATATCCTGTAACCTAGAGGAAAGATGTTGTGGAAGAACTATGTTAAATGTGTGGAGTAAGGTTTTTGATATCTCGGGCCTCACAGGGCTTGCTTTTTTAAAAATATGGACAGTAGAAGTACCCAAACTCCGCTCTGATTCAGTTCAACGAAGTGCTTCCCAAGTGGAGACTGCTGAGTCTTTTGCTGTACTTTACTTGCCTCTGCAGAATTCCACCGGGAATTTCATTTTTGGATCAGTACATCTGGTTGTTGGACATGTAAATCTCTCTAGATGTCTTCTCCTCACTTTTGTTGAGCTCAGATTGGCTTGCTGGGGTTGGCAAAGTTGTGGGCATAGTCTTTTTTTTATGTTCTGGTGGATGCTCGACATCTATCTGTCCCATGAATGAGACAACAGGCGATGCTACCCAGGGTATTTCACTGTTGTGCAGGGTTACACTGAGTGCTTCTCAGTGTAGCATTGTGAACACAGAAGCTAATGCTTGCCTGCTGTCTTGTGTACATTAGTAATTTTTAGCAAGATTTTTGATTCATGTAAAGAAATTAGGATATATCTGCTTTTCTTATTTTAGTGCTCCAGTAGAAGTGAAGGGTAGAAATCAGCTTGGTTTGTCGTTGTCTGCTGCAGTTTATTGAGTTTTTGGATGCTGTGGGGAGGTGCTCGTTTACATTATGCCTTTCATATGTATTTCCTATTTTTTACAAGGGAAAACTTTAATTGAAATTTGAGTTCTGTGGTGTTATTAGCTTGATCATTACAGTATCATTTCAATATGTTTTGCTTCAGTGCAAGCTTTCACAAATGTGTTCCATTCTCCCATCAACAAGAAAAATGTCCTAGGTAGATTGTTGCTGTGTGTGTGGTGCAACAGTCTTGTATCTCAGAAGAGGAACTTTTCTTCTGCCTCAGAAACAAAAATTCTGGATGTTGCCAGTTTCCAACTTTGCATAAGCCCCTATTCATGCACACAGTAGTTCTTTTTTAAATTATAAAAGAGTGTCTCCAGACACTGATATTATTTATGAAATTTAGATGTATACTTCACTTATGTGCTATGTAACACCCTAACACAAAGTGGTTGATAAAATTTTTATGTGTCTGTTTTAGAAGAATAAAAGTTTTTGTGTGTACTGGGGAAAATGATTCCTGCTTTCATTTTAGTAGTTTTGCACAGTGTAACATACGTGATTTTATAAAAAGATCTTGAATTGCCCTGCTGTGCATTAGACAAATTTATCTGCTGCAGTTTGAATCTTATTTGCTGATCCTCAGTCATACGATGGTCATCTCTGAGGGCTCCATATGATCAGATGCAGTGATTCTTGGGTTACACACTGAAAATGATGTGTTCCTGCAAAATTAGATTCTTGTTGTAATGAAGATGAGTTGTCACCTTTTTGGGTTAGTGTTTTGTCTTAGGCACAAATCAAAAATGTTTTTTGCATAAATATTAACCTTTAAGTGAATTTTTGCCTTGAAATGTGTAGAAAAATTTGAGTCAGTCACAGGATTTCTCACTGAAAAGCAGCCTATAGTGCAGTATTAACTCCTGCACAGAGAAGGAGCACTTTGTGGGGAGCCTTCCCTTCATGCTTGTGTTATCATAGCTCAGATCCTCATGAGCCACAACTGGATGTTCCTTCCAGCAAATCAAGATTTCTGTTAACATTTGCTGATGATGTGGTTCAGATGTGTTGTTCAGTCAAAAGCAAACATATCATCTCTGAACAACACCTTTTCAGGCCCCCATGCCATTAGCACAGTATTTTTGTTTTAATTAGAATGAGTGAATGCTGCTAGTAAGCATACATATCATGTTTCTTTCTGTATACTTGGGGCTTTTATGGTTTGGCTTTTAAATTTACTCTGTTTACAATCAATAAAGTGTGCTATGGGCTCAATAAGACCAAAATTAACTTAACACAATTAGCTATAATTCAAACTTTCTACAAAGCTGGTCCTTTATTCACTGTTTGCATTAAATCACTAGAGAGCAGCTATGAGGTAGGGCACAATCAGATCAGACTATTTAAATCTTACTGATATTTTCTTGCTTTCCTCCAAATGGTTTCTACTTATCCTATAACTTAAGAAACAGGAGGAAAAAAAAAAAAAAAAAGATACCCCTCTCAGTCTGTGCCTGTAAGGATCTTTATCTGGGGGGGCCTGATCTGGGTTTACTGGGTACTGTCCTGGTCTGGTTGGGACCCATACCTGTGCCTCCTGACTTGGAAGCTTAGGGACCAGTTATGAACTGTGGGGAGGTATTTTAGAGTGGAGAGGTGGAGCAGAGCACACAGCAAATTTCCAGACATGTTGGCTTCAGTGGTCCCTGTGGGTGCTCTCCCTGCCCCAGCTGGAGAGTTGGGATGTCGAGCAGGGTGCCACCGAGGCACATACTTTTTCCCTGACATGGGGGATGCACTCCAACAGCTCAGGAATGGGTGCAGAGCAAGAGACATGGTTTGGCTAGCCCTGATCAGAAGCTGAATAAGCATCTGTGCTGTTTGCTTGCTTTAACAAAGCTTCAAAAATTGACTTTCTTCTTTCTTTAACTAAATGTTTTTGTTACCTTGGCCAGCACTGACAAACCTCACTGAGAATCAAGTGATAAAGTAAACACTGTGAGTGATGTTTATTGCTATTCTCAAATAATGATAGCAATTTTTTAAATGATTTTTCACCTAAATGGTGTTTGTCTAAAATCATGTAGGAGTTCAGGCTGATATTAAGACCTAAATTGATGCCAAGGGAGCTCTGATTTGGAGAGGAGGTCATATATCTATTTCTAAACCCCCATTTTTTCTGGAACTCAGTGAGTATGCAGAAGACTGTCATTGCTAATATTTACCCACGTTCAATTCTGTAGATGCTTAACAAGTATTTTTTAACTAATAACTCTACAACTGAAAGGAAATATGTAAATAAGGCAGAGTCACATTAAATATTACAGAAAAAGTATAATTAAAATACATTTGTCCATGTGCCTTTTTTAAAAACTCTTTAATTTTATGAACAGAAAACAAAGTTAACTAACCAGTTAAAGAATCATACTTTCTTCCGATATTTTCGGTCACTGTATCCTGAATTTTTTAATGCCCTTTTTTCAGAGTTTCAGCTGACAGAAATTGGGAAAATATGTGTGGTTAGAGTGTTTCGGATGCTAAATTAAATGGTGACATGTTAGAAAGCAGTGTATATATTTCCAGCCTGGAGCTCCCAGATTTACAGTACAAAATTCCACATAAATATCTTACTCAGTTTCTGTGATTATATCCTTTATATCAGTGAATGTCATGGCTGCCAGGTAAAATAAAACCATCCTATGTGTCCTCTTAGAATTGTGCCAAACCTAATAACATGTGAGAGTTGGTCTGCATTTCTCCGGAGCTGGCGATACCAGCCCGTCCTCGCAGACTAATGTGTAATCAATACATCTTTCACCGTCGGCCAGAGCCCTAGTCAAGCGTGCAGAGACGCCAGTCAGTAAATCACGGCCGGAGGTCACTGCCATGGCAGCTCGGCGCCCTGGGGTTGCCCCACTTCGCCTCTGACCCGACTGTGGTTCTTTGGGCTGCCTGGCAGCCGCGGGTCAGAGGGAGGTCAAGTTTATGCCCAGCGGGGTATTGGCCTCTCAGATGCTGTTTTGCTGTTTCTGACACTGACCATTAATTCTCGTTTGTTGCCATGTTTAACCCTTCCCCGCCAGCCCCTGCACAGCCTCAGCTGGGGCCCATGAATGTTGGGAGAGGATGCCTTCTCCCCAGTCGATGCCTGTAGAAGTCCCGTTTTAACATAACTCTTGCTCTGCTGGATTTTAACTTTTTATCAGTCAAGAGAAAACAGGAGGCAGTTCTTGTGGCTTGGCAGAAATTTCTAGTCAGGAGGAGCTGCAAATACTTGTGAAAGTCAGTTTCGGATTCTCTAGTCTGACATCCAAAATGACCCAAGCCAGTGAGCTCACCCACAGGGTGTCAGGAATGCTATTTGCCTACAACTATAACATGCCTTTATAACTGCAGGCGTATAAAATGAAGAGCAATACCAAAGTTGCTTGAGGACAACTTAATTTTTTGGACTTGCTCTCCAATATCTTAAATAAACATATGACCTTAGTATCTCAAGGATCCACCTAAAACTCATAGTGAAATAAATATAACATCATGAAGCATTCTTACACTACCCTTATCATCCTCAAGTGAGCAGGAATTACTTATCAAATCACTGGGAAGCCTTGCTCTCATAAGATTTGTAAAATTTTAAACCTCATTTGTGGATCATAAAGTTCTGTACAAGCTCAGATATGCAATATATATTTGACCTGCAGAGTACATTGCCACAGGAGGTAGCCAAGTAAAATAATTTGACTTGAGCAAAACGGGGCAGATACTTTTATGATCACTAATAAAATTTTTATAGCTATAAAAGCCAAGACAATAAGGATAATCAAATAATACATTTCAGAACATAAGCTGATTATAGTACCAGTAATGGTCAGGAAGGAATTTTACCTTTTGCCACACAAAAAAAGAAAAAAAGAAAACAAGAAAAAAAAAAGGTACACAATGACTAACATATTTTAAAAGGACTTAATCATCTTAAAGTTGGGTGCTGACAGCTGTAGCACAATAGACTAGGCAGGGATGAAGGCTACTCTGTTATGAAAGAACCTTTGATTAGCTTCTACATTCTGGTGTCTAAAAAACACCCTTATGGCTTAGACTTGTCAATTGTCATATTTCTCTGTTCTCTGTACTCTCCCAGTAACACCAGGCCTGACACCTTGTTCACTGGTATTCTCTCTGAGTGTCTCTGTGCCTTATAACTCCCATTCCTACAACATTACTGGGTTTTGGGTTTTTTTGTTTTCTAGTTAACCACAATTTTATTCTCTCATCAGTTTTTAAAGCTAAGCTTTTCCTTTTATAAAACCTGAAAAGGGGCCCACTGCATACTTTCTGGTGTGAGATGCCCTCCATTTTGCACAGCCTGCACATGATCCTGTCGCATTTCCAGCAGACAGGAATACTGTCAGAGGCTCACCCGGGGCCCACAGGACTAAAGGAGGGGGAGGATCTTCGCAGCATCAGGTTATTTAGGTGATGTGTCCTCTCTGTGCCTTGGGAACTGACTGACCTCTCCAAGGTGCAGCATGGTTCTGCAGTGCTCCTTACTCACCCCATTACTGGGCATAACAATTTAGCACCACATGAATGAAAGCTAACACATATGGTTATGGAAAGTATTAACCTGCATCTTTCAATAAGAATAATAATGTTCTTTTTCTTAGTGTACAAGTCTTGAAAGAAATATTTGTGCTGTTAATTTGTATATGCAAATAGCTTTTGAGAGAGATGCTGCTGCTAGCAGTCAGACCAATTGTACTTTTCCCTATTATTTCTAACTAGAAGCCATTTACAGAAAAAAGTTTCTAGGAAACTGTGTAGATAGAATGAATGAGGTTTCAGAACAACTGTGTGCTTTCTGCAAGTTCTAGGACAGATGTGCATGTACGAGCTATACTTAAACTGTTACTTTAACAGTAGAAAGTTAGGTATCTTCTGGACTATCTCCAATGTCAGTGGAGAGCCTGTGTAAGCTCAAAAACATGATTCATTCAACCAGTCTCTGCACATACGGCCTTACAGTAGGACTAATTGCTCCTCTCTCTCACCAGTTGCAGAGAAGCCTGGAAAACCAGATCATACTAAATTCTAGCATTACAGAATTAAAATTAAGTGAGACAAATCACAGTATTAGTGTATACACTCCTTTTCTGGAGTCCTTCTTCTTATCTATACTTTAAAGCACTAGAAATTACTTTACAAATAAAAGGTAGTTATGGAGACTGCAAGAAGAAGGTATTCTTTAGAAGCTACCCTCATACTGAAGATAGACTGTCATTAAAAAGCCCACAAACAAAAAACACCCAACAAGAATCTGCATTCAAAACTAAATCAGACTAAGGCATTCAAAGAATGACAGAGAAGCTATGAGATAAAAGTTTCATCAGCAGGATTGAGTTGACTAGCCTGACACCTTAAGATGAATGGGAGCAGCATGTCATCTGCATCTTTCCAGTCAATTTGAATTTATTTGTGGAAAGCAAATATTAAGTTATACAGAACAGCCTATTTTTTTCCTGTGGATCCTAGTTGTAGGGTGGGAACAATTTGTCCTTACTTTGTCTTCCCTCCATCCACCTCCACCTCAAGAAAATAATTAGAAAAGTAGAGATGAAGTTAAATCTAATCTTGAAAAGATTTGGTGAATGTATATCCAACTGAACAACACCCACTGTTATATTGAACTGACTTCTTATGCTCAGATGGTGTAGCTGAAGTGGTGTTTATAAAAAGCAGAAGTATGAATTTGTACACTGGGTATTGGCAGGCAGGATTATTCACAAATGCTTGGCACTGGTGCCAGCGATGGCTTGACAAAAGCCATAGCTGGCAATAGAAAAGAGTTGTATGTAAGTGTGTTTAGGAAAGAAGGGATGGCCATTGACCCTTGCAGAAAAAAAGTCTATGGAGGGATATTTCTACACTGATTCCAGAATAACAGTGGACGTGACTGAAAATATGAAGGAATGGAGATAGCACATCTCATTTTTTTTCAGTGTCCTGATATCCAACCTAATACCCACTGCTTGAAATAAACTAAACTACTCAACAGCAACTGGACACATCCGGTAGTACAATTTTCTCATTATCTTTAGGTACTTGAAATACTGCTATATTCTGCCTGGATTTCCTGTTTCCACGTGTATTTCTTGACACATATAAAACCAAGCCCTACCAAAGCTATCTTATAAAGATATACAGTCATTGCTTCATTCTTTTTTTTTTTTTCTATCAAGATAAACCTCATTAATTATGTGATAATAAATGCTGTACTAGAACTCAGAAATCACTAGGATTTCTATAATATAGAAAGTTCTGATGTTTTAAGATGAATTTATGTTAGTATGCTTGCACAGATGCTAATAAACTAATCTGAAGTGTTGTGTGAAATTTGTTGGTGGATTTGAGACAGTGGATTAAAATTAGAAGGAAAATTTGTACAAGAAGAAAAGAGGCATGAAAGAAAAAAATGTAGTGGGAGAAATCAGGATAGGAACAAAGAAGACATGCTTATCTTGGACTTGGGTTCACCGCTGAGGAAATGGGAGAAGTTCTAGAGAGAAGGTGCATACAAGAAGCTCCTAAAGCTACGTTAGAAGTCTGCTTGCCTGTAGGGCTAAGATAAAATAGGGTACAAAGGCTTGCATGGAAATTGCTTTTTTTTTTTTTTTTTTTTTTGGCAATCTCCCCAAAGGAAGATGGGGATGGGGACACAGAAACATGTATGCCTAGAAGGTCTGGAACTAATGGGGAGAGGACACCTGGCATAGCAGGGGCTAAGATAAAGAAGGGCCACAGGAACTGGAAAAGACAGAGACAGAGAAATAGTGTAGTAAAGCACAGCTAGAAGTTAAGTTGGAATACATAACAGAGACAGCTGTTTGAAAGTATGACCCGATAAACAACTGTAGCATGGGGGTGCTAAAATGAATATAAAATTTGTTTGTGATGACATTAGTGGTTGGAATAAACTTAGTGCAGCAAACACTGAAGTTCCTAGTGTAATTTTGAGAAAATAAATGAATAGAATATATCTTGAAAGAAGGATACTTTTGGTCAACACAAATTGGTTAGAAGTGGCAGAACATTGCAATGCTAGGGGTCCTTGATTGCTCAGGACAGCTTTGTCAAAACCATCACACAGCAAAGTCAGCTGATAACCCAGAAATGGGAGGTAGAACACAATGCAGAATAGTCAAATTCCAGTGGAAAAGAGTTGTATTGATAGCAGAAGTAGTAGTGGTAAGGCAAGTAAACAACGTAAGTAATATACAAAGTACAACATTTGATTTTAGTTTTCTCCTGCAGAAAAATTAGAGTTTAATCTGTTTATCGAAACATGGAAATGATGTGTGGACCAAATGTTTTAAGGTTAAAAAAGTAAGCTGAAGGCAGTCTATTAATATATGGTTAAACAGCCAACATAGAGCACTCGTATGAATAAAGACTTTACGAAGATACTTTCATAACGGTTGATATAATAAAGATATACCTCACAATATTTCTGAGTTCAAATCACAGCAGATTCTGGTTGATCAGATAGAAGCATATAGACTGCAAACAGTTTTGTGGGCTGCAAATTGAGAAGTCACTTCAGATAATCAAGAAGAGAGTCTGTATTCTAAAAAATTAACAGGGAAAAAATTATATATCCAGACATAGTCAGAATTAACTACACAGTGGAAGAACTGAGGAGCAGCAGTACTGCAGCAGTACTATCAACAACCTTAATTAGGAGAGGTTACTGCTTCTCCATAATCCATTCAAATATATCTCTGCAAAGTAGAGAAGGTTGGCAGAAAATCGCCTCCCCACCTAATCCTTTTCAGTCCTAATTCTTATCCATTCATACTCCTGGATGAGTAATGTGTTGGTAAGCTCTTTTTCTCAACTTTGTAAATAAACAAACAAAGCCTACAAACCCTAAATTTGTAAAACAACTCCCCACAAAGTAAAACAGAAAAAAAACTCAGAGGGGGAATATTAAGAGCAGTATTGGCAAAAATAATAATAATAAAATAATTTAAAAAAGGAAGATGAAAATTTGTATGTTAGTTATAACCCCCTGAAATATGGCATTACCTGAATTTGGATTTGCAGGACAGCCACATTTCTTCCTCTCAGCAAAGAGAAGTGAATTATAAACCCTGATGCTCCTGAACCCTTCAACTGTATGAGATGACTAGGTGTAAATGGTTTTATAACCTTCCATAAGGTATTTTAGTGTGCTGTGATCTTTAAAAAGGCATTGACTAGATACAATAAAGTGAGTTAAAGGAAAAGAGAAAGCATTAACAATGGATTTCATCTTAGTATTTAATTAGCTAGAGGCCATGTAGGAATAGACTAAATATCAGCACAGGGTTCTTGATTACAATCTTAGAACAGATGGGCATTTTTATCTTGAAAGGATGACCAGCTTATCTGTAGTTTTCCAGCTATCATGACTGATCTATATCTTCTTTATCCAGGCTAATCAAGTACAGAAAGTTTATTAAGATAATAACACTGAAAGTTATCACCAGTTAGGCTCTTTAATCTTGATACAGTTTTGCTGCGTACTGCATTTCAAGAGGTCTGTCAGCCAACAAAGGCTAAAGTTTGAGGGGTATCATTTACAGACCTGCAATGATTTTTTTACTCAACAAGTAACTTAAAACCCAGGTTAAATTGATGGCAAAAGGTTATTGTCATGACAACTCCAACAGGTTAAACATAGGCTCTGAAAACAGGGTAAAAGGTGGAAATCTTCCCCCAGGACGAGAAGGTTGCTGGGTCTCCCACTGACTCTAGTTTCCTGGCACTGCCCACTAAACTGCCTTCTACAAACATGGAAGAGATTCAACTGGTAAAAATCAGAGTAGTCACAGTATTGGAATCTATGCCAAATGGTGTAGATGAATTAATACACATAGCCAGTGGATATACTGCCTAGGAGAGCTGACTGTTGGAAATGTAAAATTAGCATTTTCTTTTTTTGTGCATGTACATTCTAAATATTGTCAAAATAGTCCATTTGGTTTTTATTTTTAAGAAATTGAGTTTTAAGATTAAAAATACTCACCAAGAGATTTTAAATTTAACTTTATTTTTGAACTCAATTATGTCATGACAGATGTCCTCCATCCTATTAGAATGTCTGCATTTTCTGATAACTGAGAATAATCACTTGATTTTGGATAGGTTTTACATCAGCACTGTGTCAATTATCAGTTTACTGCATGACACTTCAAGTGGAGAGACAGTTCACAACAAATAGAGGTGCAGTGTTTTAATAGTCTGAAAAACTTTGTGCTTTAAACCTTATTTATTCCCTCCC